>NC_084731.1:99826072-99856072 GCF_033978785.1 Entelurus aequoreus
ATGGGGTCTGATGGGGTCTGATGGGGTCTGATGTGGTCTGATGTGGACTGATGTGGTCTGATGTGGACTGATGTGGTCTGATGGGGTCTGATGTGGACTGATGTGGACTGATGTGGTCTGATGGGGTCTGATGTGGTCTGATGTGGACTGATGTGGACTGATGGGGTCTGATGGGGTCTGATGGGGTCTGATGGGGTCTGATGTGGACTGATGTGGTCTGATGTGGACTGATGGGGTCTGATGGGGTCTGATGGGGTCTGATGTGGTCTGATGGGGTCTGATGTGGTCTGATGTGGTCTGATATGGACTGATGGGGTCTGATGTGGTCTGATGGGGTCTGATGGGGTCTGATGTGGTCTGATGGGGTCTGATGTGGTCTGATGTGGTTTGATGTGGTCTGATGGGGTCTGATGTGGACTGATGTGGTCTGATGGGGTCTGATGGGGTCTGATGTGGACTGATGTGGTCTGATGGGGTCTGATGGGGTCTGGTGTCCCAAAGCTGTGTCAATCCCATGAAGAGTCAGTGAGTGTGTGTGCAAGGCAACACTGCAAGACCTGTGAAGTTGTGCTTTATGTACAGTATATGTCTGAACTGGCATCAGGTCTGCTTTGACTGTACACGTTATGAACAAAAGTAATGGGACACCTTTTCTAATAGACCCAAGAAGCCATTTTGCTGCTGTAACAACTTTGACTTTACTGGGAAGATGGAGAGTGTAGATTCTACTCATCAATTATATATGATGGCTTCAAATCAGGGCTCTTCTGCACAAACATATTCAAAAATGGTTGAGTGGTACTCAGGTTTTCGCACGCCTTACTCTTCATAGTAGGGTTGTACGGTCTAGCGGTACTAGTATACTATCGCACCACTAATGAATCAAAAACGGTGCTATACTCTGTTTGAAAAGTACTGGTTTGCCATTTTTACGGTCATGACGGCGCGTCGTCGTCACGTCATGACATTGCTGGTTTTACCAGCAGAGGAGCATGTTTGGCAGCGCACACACACAGAGTACTTACAAGCAGACACAGTGTGTAGACAGAAAAGAGAGAATGGACGCATTTTGGTGTGAAAAGTAAAGATAAATGTTGAAGTTATAACACTGAAACACCCTCAGGAAGAGCTGCTTTAACACATGGCTAGCTAGCTAGCGGCTAACATCCATCCACAGTGTTTTAGCTACTTCTAAATCACTAATCCTGGTCTCCATGGCGACAAATAAAGTAAGTTTCTTACAAGTAACATTATCACTGGAGGACAAGGAATAGCTAAACATGCTTCACTACACAGCGTAGGAGGATACAATAGCTCACCACCGTCACAATGTAAACAAATGCCATGGGTGGATCTACACCTGACATCCACTGTAATGATACCAAGTACAGGAGTGTATGTAGTCGATACTACTCCATACTTGCCAACCCTCCCGTTTTTAGCGGGAGAATCCTGGTATTCAGCGCCTCTCCCGATAAACTCCCGGCAGAGATTTTCTCCCGACAAACTCCCGGTATTCAGCCGGAGCTGGAGGCCACGCCCCCTCCAGCTCAATGCGGACCTGAGTGGGGACAGCCGTTCACACGTCCGCTTTCCCAACAGCTTGCCTGCCCAATGACGTCATAACATCTACGGCTTTTAGAGAGTAGAGTGCACAACAAGGAGAGAGAGTTCTTGGTTTCTTACGTGGGTTTATTGTTAGGCAGTTTCATTAACGTCCTCCCAGCGCGGTAACAACACACAACAACACACGTCACGTTTAGTCTACCGTAAAGCAGTTCGTCTGCCGTAAACAGCAATGTTGTGACACTCTTAAACAGGACAATACTGCCCCTTACTGGATAGCCTGCAGAACACTGAAATTCAAGTATGTCTTTTATTTATATGTATAATAAAATAAAAAATAAAATAAAAAAATATATATGGCTAGAATTCACTGAAAGTCAAGTATTTCATACATATATGTACATATATTATATATATATATGAAATACTTGATTTGGTGAATTCTAGCTGTAAATATACTCTCCTCTTAACCACGCCCTTAGCCACGCCCCCCTCCCACCCCCCCCACCCCCGATATTGGAGGTCTCAAGGTTGGCACGTATGTACTACTATGATTACATCAATATTTTTTCCTTTTTTTAAAACTCATATTATGTTTATAAACTCAGTAAATATGTCCCTGGACACATGAGGACTTAAATTACGATCCTGTAACTACTTGGTATCAAATCGATACCTAAATGTGTGGTATCATCCAAAACTAATGTCAAGTATCAAAGAAGAGAAGAATGAGTGATTATTACATTTGAACAGAAGTGTAGATAGAACATGTTAAAAGAGAAAATAAGCAGATATTAACAGTAAATGAACAAGTAGATTAATAATCCATTTTTACAGTTTGTCCCTCATAATGTGTACAAAATAATAGGTGTATAAATGACACAATATGTTACTGCAGACTAATTAGGAGTCTTTGTTTGTTTACTTACTACTAAAAGACAAGTTGTCTAGTATGTTCACTATTTTATTCAAAGACTAAATGACAATAATAAACATATGTTTCATGTACACTAACATTTTTTGTTAAAATAACGCCAATAATGCCATTTTTTGTGGTGCCCTTTATTTACAAAAGTATGGAAATACACTTTGGTACCGGTACCAAAATATTGGTATCTGGACAACACTATAGTGAACATACAGTATGTTTGGGTGTCTGGAACAGATTAATGAGATTTGCAGTATTTCTTAAGGGGACAAATGCTTAGTTTTTCTTGTGATTGGATCCATGCCTGACCTTTGGAACCAAAACAGAGGTACCACTGTACTACGGTCCATGTTTTATGCAGTGGGGGGCAGTCGTGTTGGAGCAGGGAAAGGATCTTCCCCCATGGTTCAAAATGTCTGGATTAAGGGAATAAGACCCTGAACAGGGCCGGCCCGTGGCATAGGCCGTATAGGCAAATGCTAAGGGCGCCGTCCATCAGGGGGCGCCACGCCAGTGCCACAAAATGTTGGAGAAAAAAAAAAGTTGGTACTATTATTTCTAAATACAAAAAATAATCCCACGTGAATTAAAATGCAAAGTAAAGCATATTTAATAGAAATATTATTTGTTACAACATTACGCCCCCCCTCCCATCCCCCCGCACGGTGCGCCCCCTCCCTTCCCGTATCATGACTCTTACCACATCAAAAAATCAACACAAGATGTCAAAACGGCCAAAACTGTCAGGTGCCCAGGGAAGACAAAAGAGAAAAGAAGAGGAGGAGAAACGAGAAAAAGACAAGAGGTAGCAGGGAGGTAACGTTAGCCTACATTAAATTATTTGTCTGTTACATAATGTGATAGTAACCTGGCTTTTTAGCATTAAGCTAATGTTACATGATTCGGCAATTGCTAATCAATAAGTAGCTAGTTCTGTTTTAACGTCGGGTTAATATTGTGGAGGGGGCTAAATTGTTATGGAAAATAATAATGTAACGTTAGGTAATTACAGTACTCCCACCTTACATTCCTCAGGGACATTTGTATTAGATCTTTTAAGCAGGTGTTTTTTGTTGACATTGTTATTGCCTTCTGGTTAGCTAATGTTTGCCCTGCAGGTAATAGTCACTTTTCCACCCCTTTATATATTAGGTATAGTTGTAAGCCTAGTTGTTAAAGTGCACATCATTAATGTTAATTAAGCAATATCACATGAGAGGGAATGCTGTTTTTTAATTGGAGCACTGCTGTGATTCGGTTAAAGATAATCATAACATAACATTCTCATATAATATGTTAATTTGCTTTCTTGAAGTAAAAAAAAAAGGTCAAAGACAAAGCTATTCGGTTTCTTGTGAGTATATACACTTCACTGCCGATGTGGGGGGGCGCCACCTAAAATCTTGCCTAGGGCGCCAGATTGGTTAGGGCCAGGCCTTACCCTGAATAATGACTTCACGCGAGTCCCAAGAGTGGTGTGTATATCTTTGAATAGTGTGGCCCTATGTCACTGTGTTGTGACTCACCTCTGTAGATGAACATGAGGGTCTCCCACAAGCACATGCACAGCAGGGGGTCCTTCACCACCAGACGAGAGAGGCGACCGGCCAGGTGTCCGTCAGATCTGGGCATGTCATCAATAATCCCCCCGTCCCAGGTGGAGAGTAAGGAATGGGGTGTGGCGTCCCTCTCCCTGCAGATGCAGCGGGACTGTGGACGTTCCCTGCGGAGGCAGACAGCAGGAGGATGTAGGATGGCCGGCAGCACCTGCTGGCGACCGACAGATGGCCACAAAGCAGGACAACATCTCTCCTACCTGGTCTTGGGCCCCAGGAGCAGCTGTCGGAAGTACGGGCTGACGGCGCAGAGCACGGAGGCGTGGGCCCAGCCCAGCTCTTTCCCAGAGTCCCCCGCGTAGAAGGCCACGTCGGCGAACTGCACGCCGCGCTCCAGCAGCCACTGCATGTCCTGGGAAAAACTGGACTCTTCTACTCGGATAGGAGGGAGGCGAGCTGAGCGGAGGGAGGAAGAGGGAACAAAGCAGGTGAGGATGGTGTATACCGTATTTTCCGGAGTATAAGTCGCACCGGCCGAAAATGCATAATAAAGAAGGAAAAAAAACATATATAAGTCGCACTGGAGTATAAGTGGCATTTTTTGGGGAAATGTATTTGATAAAAGCCAACAGCAAGAATAGACATTTGAAAGGCAATTTCAAATGTCTAAAGAATAGTGAACAACAGGCTGAATAAGTGTACGTTATATGAGGCATAAATAACCAACTGCTATGTTAAAGGCCTACTGAAAGCCACTACTAGCGACCACGCAGTCTGATAGTTTATATATCAATGATGAAATCTTAACATTGCAACACATGCCAATACGGCCGGGTTAACTTATAAAGTGACATTTTAAAATTCCCGGGAAATATCCGGCTGAAACATCGCGGTATGATGACGTATGTGCGTGACGAAGTCCGAGTAACGGAAGTTATGGTACCCCGTAGAATCCTATACAAAAAGCTCTGTTTTCATTTCATAATTCCACAGTATTCTGGACATCTTTTGCAATTTGTTTAATGAACAATGAAGGCTGCAAAGAAGACAGTTGTAGGTGGGATCTGTGTATTAGCAACGGACTACAGCAACACAACCAGGTGGACTTTGTTGGAGCGCTAGCCGCGCTAGCCGCCGACCTCACCTTGACTTCCTACGTCTCCGGGCCGCCAAACGCATCGGGTGAAGTCCTTCATCCTTCTGCCGATCGCTGGAACGCAGGTGAGCACGGGTGTTGATGAGCAAATGAGGGCTGGCTGGCGTAGGTGGAGAGCTAATGTTTTTAGCATAGCTCTGTGCAGTCCGGTTGCTAAGTTAGCTTCAATGGCGTCGTTAGCACAGCATTGTTAACCTTCGCCAGCCTGGAAAGCATTAACCGTGTATTTACATGTCCACGGTTTAATAGTATTGTTGATTTTCTATCTATCCTTCCCGTCAGGGGTTTATTTATTTAGTTTCTATATGCAGTTAAAGCAAGATGCTATCACGTTAGCTCGTAGCTAAAGCATTTCGCCGATGTATTGTCGTGGAGATAAAAGGCACTGAATGTCCATTTCGCGTTCTCGACTCTCATTTTCAAGAGGATATAGTATCCCAGGTGGTTTAAAATACAAATCCGTGATCCACAATAGAAAAAGGAGAGAGTGTGGAATCCAATGAGCCAGCTTGTACCTAAGTTACGGTCAGAGCGAAAAAAGATACGTCCTGCACTGCCTCTCAAGTCCTTCACTGTAACGTTCCTCATCTACGAATCTTTCATCCTCGCTCAAATTAATGGGGTAATCATCACTTTCTCGGTCCGAATCTCTCTCGCTCCATTGTAAACAACGGGGAATTGTGAGGAATACTAGCTCCTGTGACGTCACGCTACTTCCGCTACAGGCAAGGCTTTTTTTTATCAGCGAGCAAAAGTTGCGAACTTTATCGTCGATTTTCTCTACTAAATCCTTTCAGCAAAAATATGGCAATATCGCGAAATGATCAAGTATGACACATAGAATGGATCTGCTATTCCCGTTTAAATTTAAAAAAATAATTTCAGTAGGCCTTTAACGTAACATATTATGGTAAGAGTCATTCAAATAACTATAACATATAGAACATGCTATACGTTTACCAAACAATCTGTCACTCCTAATCGCTAAATCCCATGAAATCTTATACGTCTAGTCTCTTACGTCAATGACATCAATAATATTCAGTGTTTCCCACACATTCATTTATTTGTGGCGGCCCGCCACAAAAGAATTACGTCCGCCACAAATTAAAAAAATATATATATATATTTTTTTTTTTTGTCCTGTCCAGCTTCTCAGGCAAATCATATACCGTATTTCCTTGAATAGCCGCAGGGGCGTTAATTAATTTAAAACCTCCTGTCACTCCGGCGTTTACTGGAAACCGGCGGGATGGTCGTGCATGCGGTAATTATTTTAAAACCTCTTCTCACTCCGGCGTTTACCAAAAGGAATCCATAAAATTTAGGCGTGCGCTTTGAGTGTGATGTAAGCATAGCATCATGAAAAGCACATTTAATAAGAAAAAAACGTTATTATGGTCTTACCTGTACTTATAAATGGAGTCCATTTGCAGCTCCTTCTGACCAAAAGCATCGATAACTTGTTTATAGAAGTCTTCATTATTTTCTTTTTTCCGTTTTAAAAGTCTCTCTGTCTCGATGGAGATATTCCTTTAATTATTACCTCCTGCTTCCATTGAAAGTCCAGTTTAGAAAACTGTTTTATTTTAGATACCGGTATGTAATCCTCCATGTTAAAAGGAAGAAAAAAAAATCTCTTGCTGCGTGTATTCACTTCTTCTGCAGTACCGGAAGTCGCAAGAAGGATCACTAGCGCGGCAGCGCCCTCTACCACCAGGAGGCGGGAGTCATTTAATGACTTATACAGTATTTCACACACGCAGCTACGGTATATTAATAAAACATAGCTGCTTACTGTTCTCTTTAGCATACTGTACCGGTATTCAATAGCTTGGACCTTAAATCCTACTGAATAGCTCTTTATCTTTTTTCCTTTGTGCGATTGTAAACTACTGAAAGCAGCTTCCTCCATTTTGAAAATGAGGACAGGTAAAGCGTCACTCGTGACGTAACGAATTTGACCCGGTGGAAGTTCTAGCCATATGCTAAATATTTTGCGAAACGAGTTTGACCCGGTGAAAATTATAGACATGCGATAATAAAATTAATATTTTGCGAAACGAGTTTGATCCAGCTTCAATAATAAACCGGCGATAAGGCCAAGCATGCGTTAATTATTTTGAGAAACGAGTTTGACCCGGCAGTAATTCTAGACGTGCGAATACTATATTCCCTGCGCCAATTCAAGGAAATATGGTAGTTGATGTAGATGCCCATATAGGCTGTTCACATTTACTTTACAAAAGAGAAGTGTAGGATACTTTATTTGTATTTGACCACTACTGTTTTCTGTTTATTTGTTACTGACTGTGGCAGGACACCTCTGCCTCTGTTTCACTTTATGTTGCTGGTAAATAATATGCTTGTAGTAGTAGGCTAAAGTTAAATTATTTAGTATGCACTAATTAAAGGGGCAGAGCTTTAAGGGACATTTTAGCTTTTATATTTTATAAGATATATTTTTTGTAGAACCACAATTAATAAATATATTTCAGTGAATAACTTATTGTTCAAATCTGTATATAAATATGTACATAAAGTGTTGTAATTATATTGTAAAATGGATGGATGGACGTTTAAAACAAAACTGTTATTATTAATTAGTAAGTATAAATTTTTTGAGCCTTTTTAGAGAAAATCATATCATTGTAGTAAATTATGCAAATTACTCGATGATGTCATAGTGACCACGCCCATAGCCACGCCCCCACAGCCACAGGTATCTTGGCAGTTTATGGGAAACACTGATATTATTTGATATTTTACGCTAATGTGTTAATAATTCCACACATAAGTCGCTCCTGAGTATAAGTCGCACCCCCGGCCAAACTATGAAAAAAAACTGCCACTTATAGTCCGAAAACTACAGTAATGGTGTGGAATTCGTATGAAGTAGGGCGGTGCCCATTCCAATATTTTGGGACCGGTACTAAAATGTATTCCGATGCTTTTCAAAATAAAGGGCACCACAGAAAAATGGCTTTATTTTGACCGAAAATCTTATGATACATTAAACATTTTCTATTGCAATCAAAGAAGAATTGTGTCATGAAATAAGATAGTGAAGGTTCTAGACAACTTCTCTTTTAGAAGTAAGTAAATGTATGCAGTAACATTTTGGGTCATTTCCCATTCTATTATGTTGTCTACATTATGAGGGACAAGCGGTAGAAAATGTATTATTAATCTACTTGTTCATTTACTGTTAATATCTGCTTATTTTCTCTTTTAACATGTTCTATCTACACTTCTGTTCAAATGTAATAATCACTTATTCTTCTCTTCTTTGATACTTGACATTAGTTTTGGATGATACCACACATTTAGGTATCGATGCGATACCAAGCAGTTACAGGATCATACATTGGTCACAAAGAAAGTCCTCATGTGTCCAGGGACGTATTTACTGACTTAATAAACTATTTTAAAAATGACCAAACACTTAATGATACTAAAAAATAATGATGTAGATATTGTAGTTTCCACTAGATACAGCTCTTGTATTTGGTATTGTTATAGTTGATGTATGTAAAGATACACCCATTTGTTTACACTCAGGAGCGCTAGCTTGTTGTTAGCGGTGAGCTATTGTATCCTCCTACGGTGTGTAGTGAAGCATGTTTAGCTATTCCTCGTCCTGCAGTGATAATGGTACTTGTAAGAAACTCACTTTATTTGTCGCCATGGAGACCAGGATTAGTGATTTAGAAGTAGCTAAAACACTGTGGATGGATGTTAGCTGTTAGCTAGCTAGCCATGTGTTAAAGCAGCTCTTCCTGAGGGTGTTTCAGTGTTATAACTTCACCTTTGTCGTTTTTAAGTCCAAATGTGTTCATTCTGCCTCTTATTTGTCCACAGTGTGTCTGCTTGTAAGTACAAAGTGTGTTGCTGAACATGCGCCTCTGCTCGTAATACCAGCCATGTCACAACAGCGCGCCTTAATGTCCACGGAAGGAAACAAAAAATACCGGTATTTTTCAGGTATTTTTAACGGGAATGACGGCGTGTCGTCGTGACATTGCTGGTTTTACCAGCAGAGGAGCATGTTGGGCAGCGCACACACACAGAGTACTTCCAAGCAGACACAGTGTGGAGACAGAAAAGGGAGAATGGACGCATTTTGGTGTAAAAAGTCAAGATAAAGGTGAAGTTATAACACTGAAACACCCTCAGGAAGAGCTGCTTTAACACATGGCCGGCGTCACAATGTAAACAAATGCCATGGGTGGATCTACACCTGACATCTACTGTAATGATACCAAGTACAAGACCGTATCTAGTCGATACTACTATGATTACATCAATATTTTTTATCATTTTTCCTTTTTTTTTAATTCATATGTTTATAAAGTCAGTAAATACGTCCCTGGACACATTACAACTTAAATTATGATCCTGTAACTCAGGGGTGTCCAAAGTGCGGCCCCGGGGGACATTTGGGGCCCGCAGCTAATTGTTTACCGGCCCGCCACACATTCTGCAAATACTATTGTAAAAATAAAAAAGAACATTAAAAAAAGTGGAATGAGGTGAAATCTAACGAGAAAAAGCTGCAATGTTGACACAAAAGCTGCCATGCAGGCTGTTTTGTTTTCTTTTGTCTTTCTTTATTTTTCTTTTTTTGCCATTTCTCAAAAAAAAAAAAATATTGAAGAAAAAAAACCATGTTATAATGAATTATTTTCAGGGCTCCAATTACTTCAAATATTTCACTTTTATGTGGTAAACATTGCATATATTGTGTAGTAGCCGTATAAAAACATCAAAGTTTTCTTTGACAAAAGCACATAAAACAAACAAAATAATAGTTCCAGCATAAAATGGACAGATATATCTGAAGTTGATCTCGTAACTTAAGTGTTGAAAGTAAAAGAAAAACCTAATAAAAATGTATCACTTTATGAGTGGGGGACCTATTGGATCCCAAATATATTTAGTGATTTTTTATTGATCTTTTCACTGTGATTACTCAAAAATATGAAATAATTAAAATCAATGGTGTCCTGCATTATTGATCTTTTAGGGCTCTAATTACTAAATACTGCATATTTCAGTTTTACTATAAAAAAAACAGTTGTTTTTGACAGAAAAGCCATAAAACATTTTTTTTAATTTGTATTACTTTATATCAACTTGAAGTTGATATAGAGATTTACTGTAAGCGTTAAATAATTTAAAAATAATAATAATCTGACTTATTTTTAACATTTTAATGACTGAGACCCTTTATGGTCCCCGGGACCCCTAAAGGTAAAATAAATAAAAAATGCATATATTTTGTTATGGTTTGAAAATGAAAAATATCAAACTGGCCCCCACATGCTTTAATTTTTCCGTGTGCGGCCCTCAGTGGAAAAAGTTTGGACACCCCTGCTGTAACTACTTGGTATCGGATCCATACCTAAATGTGTGGTATCATCCAAAACTAATATAAAGTATCAGAGAAGAGAAGAATGTCATGTCTGTGTTAATCATGTTTTTGTTTTGCTTGGGTTTTGGGCTCTTTTTTTAGTTCCTGGTTGCACTTCCTTGTTTGGTTTGGTTTCCATGGTCACCCATTAGTTTTCACCTGTCTTGTCACGCACCTGTTTCACATCCTCATGTCACGCACCTGTCTCACGTTTTCACTAATCATGTCAGCAGTATTTAAGGCCATTGTTGCCAGGCAGTCGGCCTGGCGACATCACTCTGTTCACCTCTGCACACTTCATGCCTTATCAAGTAAGTTTTTTCTATTCATGCCACAGTTAGCGACTTTTGTTCATGTCCTTAGTTTTTTGCCCACGTGCAAGTTTTTGTTTCATAGTCAAGTTTGTACCTCCGCCTTGTGCGTGCCTTTAGTTTGTTCCTTTTGTTATAGTAAAAAATAAATATGTCCTTACCTTCAAGCCATGTCCGCTCCAACTATTATTGCATCTCGGAAAAACGAACCCGCCATAGTCCACATCATGACAAAGAATAAGTGATTATTACATTTGAACAGAAGTGTAGATAGAACATGTTAAAACAGAAAATAAGCAGATATTAACAGTAAATGAACAAGTAGATTAATAATCCATTTTTACAGTTTGTCCTTTATAATGTGTACAAAATAATAGGTGTATAAATGACACAATATGTTACTGCAGACTAATTAGGAGTCCTTGTTTGTTTACTTACTACTAAAAGACAAGTTGTCTATTTTATTGAAGGACTAAATGACAATAATAAACATATGTTTCATGTACTCTAAGATATTTTGTTCAAATAAAGACAATAATGCCATTTTTTTGTGGTGCCCTTTATTTAGAAAAGTATGGAAATACATTTTGGTAGCGGTACCTACACATTGGTATTGGGACAACCCTTGAATAATGGATAGTTGGTCAATCATAGTCCCATTAGGTCATCATTATGTCTGCTCACATTTTGCTCCAAAGCGAGCGTTCCCTACAACGACACCATAAGTAGATTGTTTTTTTTCTTTTTCTTTGGCGTGTTCTTGCAGGCCATTTTGGCAGCATTTCAAGCGGTTGGTGGTAATGTCATATTTACAAGCACAGCAGCAAAGCGCAGGGATGAATATACGACTATTGAGAGGGTGAAGATGTTTATTGAAATGCAGCATGCTGCTTGAAATGTCATCAAATTCAAACTTGGGAGGGAAAATATAAATTTGGTATGGAGGAACGACCGTCAACAAATTGGCGGGGAAGACTTTCCCTGCAGACGATGTCTCTCGCTCGCTTATTTGGAGGCCATGCTGCCTTCACTGTTGTCTTCAGTGAGTGTAAAGCATGCTTGCAATTTGGTCTTTGAGGGCTATTTCATTTGTAGTCATTATCCATCTGCTGGCAACTGCGGTTTTGTAGTCGTTCACTTTTAGGCCTTCTTCTCTTCTTCCTCTACATTCAAGAAGAGGCCCTTCATACCACTGTTCCAACGAACGACATTTCTCTACAGAATCTCCTCTCTGGTCAACAAAAGCACCATGAAGATTCTAGCGGGAACTCTCGTTCAACCCTTTTTCCATTAGGCATGCACCTCCTGGTACCCTAGCACCTCCAAAACCCTCAAATCTAAACTCCAAACACCCCAGTAGACCTCCACCCCAGATCCCACCTCACTCCTACCCACTTCTCCAAAGTGGGCTGGCTCAAGGTGGAGGACAGAGTAAAACAACTTGCACTGAGCCTGGTCTATAAAATCCGCTACACCTCCCTGATACCGAAGTACATGTCAAACTACTTCCTTAACGTAAATGACCGCCATAACCACAACACCAGGGGGAGCTCCACTAACCACGTTAAACCCAGATTCCCATCTAGCAAAGGTCTTAACTAGGGATGTCCGATAATGGCTTTTTGCCGATATCCGATATTCCGATATTGTCCAACTCTTTAATTACCGATACCGATATCAACCGATATATGCAGTCGTGGAATTAACACATTATTATGCCTAATTTGGACAACCATGTATGGTGAAGATAAGGTACTTTTTAAAAAAATAAATAAAATAAGATAACTAAATTAAAAACATTTTCTTGAATAAAAAAGAAAGTAAAACAATATAAAAACAGTTACATAGAAACTAGTAATGAATGAAAATGAGTAAAATTAACTGTTAAAGGTTAGTACTATTAGTGGAGCAGCAGCACGCACAATCATGTGTGCTTACGGACTGTATCCCTTGCAGACTGTATTGATATATATTGATATATAATGTAGGAACCAGAATATTGATAACAGAAAGAAATGGGGGGAGGGAGGTTTTTTGGGTTGGTGCACTAATTGTAAGTGTATCTTGTGTTTTTTATGTTGATTTAATAAAAATAAAAATAAATAAAAAATAAAAAAACGATACAGATAATTAAAAAAAACGATACCGATAATTTCCGATATTACATTTTAACGCATTTATCGGCCTATAATATCGGCAGGCCGATATTATCGGACATCCCTAGTCTTAACTCATTCTCCTTCTATGCCACATCAATGTGGAATGCACTCCCAACAGGTATAAAAGAAAGGGCATCTCTATCCTCCTTCAAAACCGCAATAAAAGTTCACCTCCAGGCAGCTACAACTCTAAACTAACACCCTCCCCGGATTGCTAATAATCAAATGTAAATAATCAAATGTATATACTTGTTCTTATACTTTCTGATCTCTCTCTCTCTCTCTCTCTCTCTCTCTATGTCCACTACTTGCTGTACATTTCCTACCAAGTCAGTCCTACACTGTTTCAATGTCCATTTCTCTGATGATGCAATTGTTGATGACTGAAGTGTTGATACCAACCAAACCTAACCTAACCCCCCGCCCCAACCCCCTCCTCATCCCACCCTCGGATTGTAAATAATGTAAATAATTCAATGTATATACTCTGATGATTAACTTGTGTGATGACTGCATCATGAAAATAGTATACCGTAATTTCCGGACTATAAGCCGCTACTTTTTCCCCTCTTTCTGGTCCCTGCGGCTTATACAAGGGTGCGGCTTATTTACGGCCTGTTCTTCTCTGACACCGACGAAGAGGATTTGGGTGGTTTTAGTACGCAGGAGGAAGACGATGACACAATGATTAAAGACTGACTTTTCATATACCGGTAGGCTGGTTATTTTGATAACGTACAGGCGAGCACTTTGTATTACTTTGCACCGTTGTATTAATTGTACTCTGCACGAATGCTGTTCGCCATGTCAAAGATGTGAAAGTTTGATTGAATGATTGAAAGATTTATAGTTAATAAATGGGACGCTTTGCGTTCCCAAACAGTCATCTCTGTCCCGACAATCCCCTCCGTGGTAGCAGGAACCCCTATATACTACGCTAATTACACATCAAAACCCTGCGGCTTATAGTCGGGTGCGGCTTATATATGGAGCAATCTGTATTTTCCCCTAAATTTAGCTGGTGCGGCTTATAGTCAGGTGCGGCTTATAGTCCGGAAATTACGGTATATCTGTATCATGAATCAATTTAAGTGGACACCGACTTAAACAAGTGTGAAAAACTTATTGGGGTGTTACCATTTAGTGGTCAATTGTATGGAATATGTACTGTACTGTGTAATCTACTAATAAAAGTCTCAATCAATCAATCAGCTATATGTCTCTCTTAAAGGGGAACTGCACTTTTTGCCCATGGTTCACAATCATTTGGTTTTTTTGCGATTTAACAAGAAAAAATTGTCTCGTTGTTGGTGGCTGGCAACGTAGCTAATGGGAGCCATCAATTCTACCTTTAAATCAGTCTAAAAATGACTTTAAAAAACGCCAACAATACAGTATTTTTCGAAATAGGGCGCACTTAAAAAAAATCCTTTCATTTTCCCAAAACTCGACAGTGCGCCTAATGTACGGAATAATTCTGGTTGTGCTTACTGACCTTGAAGCAATTTTATTTGGTACATGGTGTAATGATAAGTGTGACCAGTAGATGGCAGTCACACATAAGAGATACATGTAGACTGCAATACGACGCCAGTAAACAACACAGAAAACTTAAATGTTTGATTAAAACTAAAGAACATTACACGCGGCACTCAAAAATCCGTCAAAATGTTTTAGTACGACTTTGAAGCCACACCGCTTGATGGATTGTCGGCCCATTACGGACACCATAGTCAGAAATACCAGTATTACTATGGTGTGTGTATAAGGACCCATTAGCAGACATATTATCTGGTGTTTTGTTTCACAATATTATGCAAAACCAACTTTTCCTACCTTCTGGTACCTGCTGATGTGTATTTGGGATCTGCATAAGTCTGGAAAATGTGCGCATGTCCTTGCTGACACCGTAGTCGATAAGCTTCTTCTTTCTCTCTATCTTCTTGTTATGGGACATTTCTAATATAAAGTAGTGTCAAGTTCTTACTTATATCTGTCAGTAAACTCACCATGAAAGCACTAAAACATACCGGTGTCGTGACTTTACATTATTCACCCAAGGAACTTCAGTTATTAGAGAGTTTTTCACGGGACACATTTCGGGCGTTGTTGTTGCACTAGTGAGCCCCGGATGAGGAGATGCTGCTCCGTTATTGATGGAAGTAAAGTGTGAATGTTATTAAAACAGTTAGCGCCATCTTTTGACACTTCTTCCACTCCCGTCCTTGCACCGCTACACCGCTACAACAAGGAGAAGACGCTGTCCAAGTGGAGGCACGTAAGTAAGACGCATCCTGAAGAGACTGTCAGAAAGTGAGTTGAAGATGATGAGTAAAACATCATCTATGCAACATTTTGAGCAAACATTACATGTTATGTACAGCACAAGGAAGTCTTTTACATTTAGAAAATAATCCTAATAATATGACTCCTTTAATGCGCCTTTTCTATGAAAATAGACCTGACTAGAGCCGCTCATCGGCAGTGCGCCTTATAATCCCGTGCGCCCTATGGTCGGAAAAATACGGTACTTCATTTACGTTCCGTAGCCCGTATAATAACCAAGCTGTAGCGACGTTGTTATTGTAAGAGCAAACACTGAGGAACTCTTTTTCTAGCGTAGTAACACATCGGAGTGCTACGGTATTAGCCGTAAAAGCTCGCTACTAAAAGAGATAAGCTAGCTTCTACGACAACACGAAACGCGTTTGAGTTGGTAATGCACAACACTGTGATAGGACAGCAGAAACATGAACAGTATCTGTGAAGTATTATTTCATGCTAGCCAGACAGCGTACTGTTGGGATCGATATAAAGTATTTCATGCTAGCCAGACAGTGTACTGTTGGGATCGATATAAAGTATTTCATGCTAGCCAGACAGCGTACTGTTGGGATCGATATAAAGTATTTCATGCTAGCCAGACAGTGTACTGTTGGGATCGATATAAAGTATTTCATGCTAGCCAGACAGCGTACTGTTGGGATCGATATAAAGTATTTCATGCTAGCCAGACAGTGTACTGTTGGGATCGATATAAAGTATTTCATGCTAGCCAGACAGCGTACTGTTGGGATCGATATAAAGTATTTCATGCTAGCCAGACAGCGTACTGTTGGGATCGATATAAAGTATTTCATGCTAGCCAGACAGCGTACTGTTGGGATCGATATAAAGTATTTCATGCTAGCCAGACAGCGTACTGTTGGGATCGATATAAAGTATTTCATGCTAGCCAGACAGCGTACTGTTGGGATCGATATAAAGTGCGACTTCTTGACACGGTTTGGTCCAGCTGGCCAGGGACGTTTTTCCGGTTTATTTGGGTCAGCCCTCCATTTATGTGGAAATAGCATGGCTTCAAGTTCCACATTTTGCAGCTTGGAGTCACTTTCACCTCACTCTCTCGGCTTCCCTGCGCATCAACGTCTCACCCTTCCTTCGTGCTGGCTTCCACAAGCAGTAGTTCATCCTCAGTATATTCAGCTTCAAAAGTATAATTGGTGATCTTGATTGTGAACAATAGGCAAAATTCCCCTTTAAAAGACTTATCCAGCCTTTTCTCAGTTGTTTGAACATAAAGGCCTGCATGGATTAACTTTTACATTTTAATTAAAAAAGAATGAAGCGATGGTTTTTGGTGGAGCCGAGGGACCCTGCCTGTAGATCACAGTCCTTTAGAACACCAACACATTTGGGGATAAAATGACAGTTCAATTTAAAGCTCGACAGTCTGTCGTAAAATGTAGCTTTTCTAAATTGGCCCCAATAAAGCACTTTGATAGGCTAATCCCCGCCTTTATCGTCCCTCAGATGGATTACTGTAATGTGATTTAGCTTCGGGTTAGCTGGACCGCCATCGTACGCTCTCAGCTGGCGCAAACATGCTGTTGCGTATCTTTCAACGGGCCCGATATTGCCAAGATACCTGTGGCCATGGGGGCGTGGTCACCATGACATCATCGTATCATTTGCTGCGATGATGCGAATTTCTTTAAAAAGGCTAAAAAAATGTATACTGGTGTTGTCCCCGTACCAATATTTTAGTACCGGTACCAAAATGTATTTCGATAATTTTTTAAATAAAGGGGACCACAAAAAATGGCATTATTGTCTTTATTTAAACAAAACATCTTAGTGTACATGAAACATATGTTTATTATTGTCATTTAGTCCTTCAATAAAATAGACAACTTGTCTTTTAGTAGTAAGTAAACAAACAAAGACTCCTAATTAGTCGTATGCAGTAACATATTGTGTCATTTATACACCTATTATTTTGTACACATTATGAGGGACAAACTGTAAAAATGGATTATTCATCTACTTGTTCATTTACTGTTAATATCTGCTTATTTTCTCTTTGAACATGTTCTATCTACACTTCTGTTCAAATGTAATAATCACTTATTCTTCTCTTCTTTGATACTTGACATTAGTTTTGGATGATACCACACATTTAGGTATGGATGTGATACCAAGTAGTTACAGGATCATACATTGGTCATATTCAAAGTCCTCATGTGTCCAGGGACATATTTACTGACTTTATAAACATAATATCATTTTTTTTTTAATTAAAAAAAAAGATTTTGTGATGCTAAACAATATGGATGTAATCATAGTAGTATCGACTAGATACGCTCCTGTACTTGGTATCATTACAGTGGATGTCAGGTGTAGATCCACCCATGGCATTTGTTTACATTGTGACGGTGGTGAGCTATTGTATCCTCCTATGCTGTGTAGTGAAGCATGTTTAGCTATTCCTCCTCCTCCAGTGATAATGTTACTTGTAAGAAACGTACTTTATTTGTCGCCATGGAGGCCAGGATTAGTGATTTAGAAGTAGCTAAAACACTGTGGATGGATGTTAGCCGCTAGCTAGCTAGCCATGTGTTAAAGCAGCTCTTCCTGAGGGTGTTTCAGTGTTATAACTAGGGATGTCCGATAATGGATTTTTGCCGATATCCGATATTCCGATATTGTCCAACTCTTTAATTACCGATACCGATATCAACCGATACCGATATCAACCGATATATGCAGTCGTGGAATTAACACATTATTATGCCTAATTTGGACAACCAGGTATGGTGAAGGCAAGGCAAGGCAAGGCAACTTTATTTGTATAGCGCTTTTCATACACAAGGCAGACTCAAAGTGCTTCACAGACAACAAAGTGAAATGAAAGAAAATAAAAGCAAAATTAAAATGCAGACAATAAAAATAAAAACAGTGCAGACGTTAAAAGTTAAAAGATTAAAAGATTTAGCTGAAAGCTAAGGTGAACATAAAAGTCTTCAGTCTAGTTTTAAAAGTAGTCAGAGTTGGGGAGAGTCTGACATCTTCAGGAAGTTTATTCCAGCTATGTGTTGCATAGTGACTGAATGATGATCTCCCTTGATTTGAGTTTACTCTTGGAACCGCTAACAGATTGGTCTCAGAAGATCTTAGTGATCTAGAGGGCGTATATAGTGGGAGCATATCAGTGATATACTTGGGCCCTAGACCATGTAGTGATTTATATGTGAGCAGGAGGATTTTGAAATCTATTCTCTGATGTACAGGGAGCCAATGTAAGGATTTAAGAATTGCTGTAATGTGCTCACATTTTTTGGTCTTTGTTAGAACTCTAGCAGCAGCGTTCTGAACAAGCTGTAGCTGCCTGACAGTTTTTTTGGGAAGACCTGCAAGGAGACCATTACAATAGTCTAGCCTACTGGTCATAAAGGCATGTACAAGTTTTTCTAAGTCTTGAGCTGACATGAGCCCTCTAAGTCTTTTTACATTTTTGAGGTGATAGTAGGCCGATTTTGTTACTGATTTGATGTGACTGTCGAAGATAAGGTACTTTTTAAAAAAATTAGTAAAATAAGATAAATAAATTAAAACCATTTTCTTGAATAAAAAAGAAAGTAAAACAATATAAAAACAGTTACATAGAAACTAGTAATGAATGAAAATGAGTAAAATGAAGTGTTAAAGGTTAGTACTATTAGTGGAGCAGCAGCACGCACAATCATGTGTGCTTACGGACTGTATCCCTTGCAGACTGTATTGATATATATTGATATATAATGTAGGAAGCAGAATATTAATAACAGAAAGAAACAACCCTTTTGTGTGAATGAGTGTAAATGGGGGAGGGAGGTTTTTTGGGTTGGTGCACTAATTGTAAGTGTATCTTGTGTTTTTTAGGTTGATTTAATAAAAAAAAATTTAAAAAATGAAAAAACCGATACCGATAATAAAAAAAACTATACCGATAATTTCCGATATTACATTTTAACACATATATCGGCCGATAATATCGGCAGGCCGATATTATCGGACATCTCTAGTTATAACTTCACCTTTATCTTTACTTTTCGCACCAAAATGCATCCATTCTCCCTTTTCTGTCTACACACTGTGTCTGCTTGTAAGTACTCTGTGTGTGTGCGCTGCCCAACACGCTCCTCTGCTCCTAAAACCAGCAATGTCACCACGACGCGCCGTCATGCCCGTTAAAAAAAGGGGGGCTCTCAGCGTAAAGACTTCAATTCTTTGAACTGCACGCCACCTTCTGTCTCTGCGTTCTGGGGTCACGCCAACAACCGTCATGCGACACCGTGACACTCTTCTTAAGACCCATTTCTTTTCTTTGGCCTTTGGCACTGTGTAAGTTGTTGATGTTATCGTTATTTGGCTTTAGCTTAGTTTTTTATTGATACTATTTTATTTAGGTTATTCCTTTTATCCATGTTTTTATGTCTCAATTTCAGGTGTTTTTTTTAGATGTATCTCACTGTCTTTGTTCGCCTTTTATTATGTCTTTTATTCAGTATTCGCTACAGCACTTTGGCTCGCTGGTTATTTTTAAAGTGCTTTCCAAATAAAGTCAGATTGGAATTGATTGGAAGTGTCTGAGTGTGAAAAATAAAGTCAATAAAGTCTATTAGAAGTCATCCACGCCCACGTCAAAACACCGCTTGTTGCTTTCCTTCTGCGCACGCAAGATGACCTCGGTTTCATCAGTCCAAAGCATCCCATTCCAGAACACGGGAAGCTTTTACATGGATTTGTTTTATTGAATATTACCACAGTGTCGTGTGGTGATGGTCTGCAATCGTGCAATTCTGAAAATGACTGCAGAAAGCAGCCAAAGAAATTGAAAAGTGCATATCTCAAGCCAATAGAGCGCACAGTTTGGTGAATTAAAACGAAGGCAAAAGCAGCAAGAGCCACAAAGAAGCAAGAAGTGAAGACGGCTGCAGTGGAGAACTGGCCAAGAGTCCATGTGGAGGCTACAGGTTGTATTCACCTGATGTCACATTAACTATACCAGGCTCAAAGTGGTGGGCCTGTCTGTCGTCATTGCGTTCTGGGAGGAAATTCTCCTTTCTTGAAGAAAAATGCCCTATGCTTGACACCGTTTCACCAATCAAATGCAGTCACTGGTGACGTTTGACTCCGTTTCACCATTTAAATACAGTCCCTGGTGACGTTTGACTCCGTTTCACCAATCAAATGCAGTCACTGGTGACGTTTGACTCCGTTTCACCAATCAAATACAGTCACTGGTGACGTTTGACTCCGTTTCACCAATCAAATGCAGTCACTGGTGACGTTTGACTCCGTTTCACCAATCAAATGCAGTCACTGGTGACGTTTGACTCCGTTTCACCAATCAAATGCAGTCACTGGTGACGTTTGACTCCGTTTCACCAATAAAATACAGTCACTGGTGACGTTTGACTCCGTTTCACCAATCAAACAGAGCCAGGCGGTCACATGATTAACAAGCTTAAGCTTACATGAACTCAACTTCAAATTTGAGGAAGCACATGGCGGTAAGTAACGTTAGTAGATATTTTGGCTGTCACCGTAGGCTGATGTTAGCTTCCCTGCTGTGAATCACTGTCAAATGTACATCGTGTGGGGACATTTATTAATGCACTGCAGCCTCATAGACACACACACACACACACACACACACACACACACAGTCGCGCACGCACACACACACACCAATCAGAAGTGCACAGTGTGTTCCCAGGTGCAGCCCACACCTATCAGTTTATGGTTTGCGTAAAGGCTAACTTGTTATTTTCCTTTGTAATCTCTGCCTACTGAGCCTATGGTGCTGTTAAGTTATTGTGGCTCAATTTGCCTTAATTCTTTTTTATGTTAATGTATTATTATTTAATATATATTATTGTTTTAGTTGCTTAAGAGATATTCCTGGCTCTGAATTTGCTCATTGCTATTTTTATGTTTTTGTGCATTATTTGTTGCCGTCATCATTAAACGAACAGGTTACTCATCAGTTACTCAGTACTTGAGTAGTTTTTTCACAACATACTTTTTACTTTTACTCAAGTAAATATTTGGGTGACTACATCTTACTTTTACTTGAGTAATACATCTCTAAAGTAACAGTACTCTTGAGTACAATTTCTGGCTACTCTACCCACCTCTGGTAAGATCTGGCCCCTTGCGTACTCAGGTAGTTTGTACACGGTTTGCTGCACAGCAGCCATGTTGGTTTGGTGGCTCACCTCTTGGTCACGTGACTGAACACATCCTACCCACAATTACCTGACTTTGTCCAGGACTCTAAAAAGGCACTTGTAAAACCTTTTGAATTGAGGATGAAAGTCTACACTTTCATTTAGCAAAAAAAACAACTATTACTTAGGTGTGCAAACACTGTCTGTTAATGTGGGATGTTACTGTTCTTAAACAACGCACACCACTCTGGGTCAGTTCTCAGTGAAGGTCTCACATCTGTGGAACTCTTTGTCACTGGACTTAAAGTCACAGTGGGACATTCAACTTTTCTCCACAAGACTGAAAAAAAGGCTTGAGGAAAATGAGAAGTGTGAGCACTAGAACTGGGTGTAGTATGGACAAATGTGGCTAATTATTTTTATTTTGTATTTGTCTTAATCTTTTTGTATGTGTTTGGCACTTTTCTTTAAAAGCCTAACCAGGGATGAGGGTGGTAAATGAGCCCGTGGCTAGAAGTCTTATGTACTCTGACATGGCTTACCTGTGGGTAGTGTGGAGGACGCATATATGTTTCTTTTTACATAGCCATGTTTAGAGTAGCTAGTACTTTTCCTTTGTATATTCTACCAGTTTCTTTTTTGTCCTCAGATGCCTGTTTAGTGTCTTAACCATTGGAATGTGAAATACAACCCCCACTCTTTTCCTTATCAGTGTTGCAAGGGGGAGAGATGGGGGCTTTCTTTGTGTGCAAGGAGTTGGCTTTTCCGTTTGAATGTCAGATCAACTAGAGTAGCCGATATGAATGCATTGGTTAAGCTGATCTCCTAAAGCTTTAGTAAAACTTGAAAATATTCCAATTCTGTCTTGTTGGTCCTTCTTACTCAGCATGTACCGTATTTTTCGGAGTATAAATCACTCCAGAGTATAAGTCGCACCGGCCGAAAATGCACACTAAAATAGGGAAAAAACATATATAAGTCGCACTGGAGTATAAGTCGCATTTTTGGGGGGAAATGTATTTGATAAAATCCAACATCAAGAATAGACATTTGAAAGGCAATTTAAAATGTCTAAAGAATAGTGAACAACAGGCTGAATAAGTGTACGTTATATGAGGCATAAATAACCAACTGGTATGTTAATGTAACATATTATGGTAAGAGTCATTCAAATAACTATAACATATAGAACATGCTATACGTTTACCAAACAATCTGTCACTCCTAATCGCTAAATCCCATGAAATCTTATACGTCTAGTCTCTTACGTCAATGACATCAATAATATTATTGGATATTTTATGGTAATAATTTCACACATAAGTCCCTGCTGAGTATAAGTCGCACCCCCGGCCAAACTATGAAAAAAAACTGCCACTTATAGTCCGAAAAATACGGTATGTCATCGAAAGAACTTGGGATTGACCAGTAATTTAGATTCCCTGGGAGGAAGAGCTGGTTGATGCAACAGTAGCAATGTTTCATTGTACTCTCCCTGTCTAATAAATAACAAAAACATTTTAAAAAAGTTTTACTGAGGTCAAATTCCAACACTGATTAAATTGGTTTGGTCAAAGATAAGATTAATAATAAGTAATCCTGACTAATCCCACTATAACTGCCAATTACGGCGGGACGGCGTGGCGAAGTTGGTAGAGTGGCTGTGCCAGCAATCGGAGTGTTGCTTGTTACTGGGGTTCAATTCCCACCTTCTACCTTCCTAGTCACGTCCGTTGTGTCCTTGGGCAAGACACTTCACCCTTTGCCTCTGATGGCTGCTGGTTAGCGCCTTGCATGGCAGCTCCCGCCATCAGTGTGTGAATGTGTGTGTGAATGGGTAAATGTGGAAATACTGTCAAAGCGCTTTGAGTACCTTGAAGGTAGAAAAGCGCTATACAAGTATAACCCATTTATCATTTATTTATTTATTTAATTGTTGTTGCTCAGTCTGGTAGTAAAAAACAGTCCAGACTCAAATGGATTCAAACATTAGCTAAGCAAAGTAGTCTACCTTACGCTTTGTTTCCCGTCTAAGGAAAAGGAAATATCGATCTGGACCAAACCTTTTTTACTATTTATTAAGTTCCGCCGGACGGAAAAGGCAAACGCTCGATGAAAACATTAAAGGGCAAAACTCAAATGCCACTTCCATGAAAATACACTCATAAATAGTTGTGAAATAGTCCGCTGACCTGGTTGTTCCAAGTGAGGCGGACGCAGCTCGTTGATTTTATTTCCTCGCCTCTTCTCTGGCTTCTCTTTGACTTTGTGTTTCAGACACTGAATCATGAAGTACTCCAGCTGAACAATACACAAGGAGAGACACACTTATTCAAAAACAAGCTACAAAAATAAGTGTTGTCACGTCATTGCTGCTTTACTTAGGGAACAAATGGCCCCCATCAAAAGCTGTACTATCTTAAAAATGAATAAGCCTGAGGTGAGAGGCAACTCAACAGTGGTGTGTGTGTGTGTGTGTGTGTGTGTGTGTGTGTGTGTGTGTGTGTGTGTGTGTGTGTGTGTGTGTGTGTGTGTGTGTGTGTGTGTGTGTGTGTGTTCTTGTATTTCTAGCCTTCTTGAGACATGAAGAAGGAAAAGTATCTTCCATATGAGGAGGTGTGAACAAGTGATGACATAAACCGATAACATTGCATCTAATAGACAATGTCTCATTTGTGGTGACATCCATCAAAATGAGGGTGGTCCCAAAAAGGAGGGATTTTTCTAATTGACTGTGTGTCGCTTTTAAAAGTGCTCCCCCTCAGGTCAACATATGTAATAACAAGTGTGTGTAAGAAATTGAAATGTTCCCCCTTTGGCCAAAATTAATTTAAATACATAAATAAATATGTATATACAGACATACTAGAATAACTTAAGTAAATAATGAAGATTAAAAACCAGTTATAAACAAAATAATTTAAACAAAATAACTAAAAGCTTACCTTTTGTATATTTGCATAGTATGTATATATTATTAATATTATAAATACAAATCTTTATATATTTAGAAAGGGTGGTCCTAAAGAGGTAATGCATTTTTCAGAGGTCTCAAGAAGGTAACAAACACAAGAATGTGTGTGTGTGTGTGTGTGTGTGTGTGTGTGTGTGTGTGTGTGTGTGTGTGTGTGTGTGTGTGTGTGTGTGTGTGTGTTCTTGTATTTCTAGCCTTCTTGAGACACGAAGAAGGAAAAGTATCTTCCATATGAGGAGGTGTGAACAAGTGATGACATAAATCAATAACATTGCATCTAACAGACAATGTCTCATTTGTGGTGACATCCATCAAAATGAGGGTGGTCCCAAAAAGGAGGGATTTTTATAATTGACTGTGTGTCGCTTTTAAAAGTGCTCCCCCTCTGGTCACCATATGAAATAACAAGTGTGTAAAAAAATTCGAAGTGCTCCCCCTTTGGTCAACATATGAAATAACAAGTGTGTGTAAGAAATTGAAATGCCCAAAATTAATTTTAAAAAATTAAAACAAAATATGTTGTAGAGACAAACTGTAATAACTTGAAGTAAATAATGAAGATTAAAAACCAATTACAAACAAAAAAATTTAAAAAAATAACTAAAAGCTTACCTTTTGTATATTTGCATAGTATGTATATATTATTAATGTTATAAATACAAATCTTTATATATCTAGAAAGGCTGGTCCTAAAGAGGTAATGCATTTTTCAGAGGTCTCAAGAAGGTAAGAAACAGAATAATGTGTGTGTGTGTGTGTGTGTGTGTGTGTGTGTGTGTGTGTGTGTGTGTGTGTGTGTGTGTGTGTGTGTGTGTGTGTGTGTGTGTGTGTGTGTGTGTGTGTGTGTGTGTGTGTGTGTGTGTGTGTGTGTTCTTGTATTTCTAGCCTTCTTGAGACATGAAGAAGGAAAAGTATCTTCCATATGAGGAGGTGTGAACAAGTGATGACATAAATCAATAACATTGCATCTAATAGACAATGTCTCATTTGCACCCCTGCTGGTCAAAATGAGGGTGGTCCCAAAAAGGAGGGATTTTTCACATTGACTGTGTGTCGCTTTTAAAAGTGCTCCCCCTCCGGTCAACATATGAAATAACAAGTGTGTAAAAAATTTGAAGTGCTCCCCCTCTGGTCAACATATGAAATAACAAGTGTGTAAAAAAATTTGAAGTGATCCCCCTCTGGTCAACATATTAAATAACAAGTGTGCAAAAAATTTGAAGTGCTCCCCCTCTAATCAACATATGAAATAACAAGTGTGTGTAAGAAATTGAAATGCGCCTCCTTTGCCCAAAAGTTATTAAAAAAATTAAAATAAAATGTGTATATAGAGACAAACTATAATAACTTGAAGTAAATAATGAAGATTAAAAACCAATTACAAACAAAAAAAATTTAAAAAATAACTAAAAGCTTACCTTTTGTATATTTGCATAGTATGTATATATTATTAATGTTATAAATACAAATCTTTATATATCTAGAAAGGCTGGTCCTAAAGAGGTAAGGCATTTTTCAGAGGTCTCAAGAAGGTAACAAACACAAGAATGTGTGTCTGCGTGTGTGTGTGTGTGTGTGTGCATGTGTGTGTGTTCTTGTATTTCTACCCTTCTTGAGACATGAAGAAGGAAAAGTATCTTCCATATGAGGAGGTGTGAACAAGTGATGACATAAATCAATAACATTGCATCTAACAGACAATGTCTCATTTGTGGTGACATCCATCAAAATGAGGGTGGTCCCAAAAAGGAGGGATTTTTCTAATTGACTGTGTGTCGCTTTTAAAAGTGCTCCCCCTCTGGTCAACATATGAAATAACAAGTGTGTAAAAAATTCGAAGTGCTCCCCCTCTGGTGAACATATGAAATAACAAGCGTGTGTAAGAAATTGAAATGCCCAAAATTAATTTAAAAAAATAAAACAAAATATGTTATAGAGACAAACTGTAATAACTTGAAGTAAATAATGAAGATTAAAAACCAATTACAAACAAAAAAATTAAAAAAAATAACTAAAAGCTTACCTTTTGTATATTTGCATAGTATGTATATATTATTAATGTTATAAATACAAATCTTTATATATCTAGAAAGACTGGTCCTAAAGAGGTAATGCATTTTTCAGAGGTCTCAAGAAGGTAACAAACACAAGAATGTGCGTGTGTGTGTGTGTCAGTGCGTGTGTGTGTGTGTGTGTGTGTGTGTGTGTGTACCACGCTGCCAAAGTAGCGACCCACGAACACATGGTTGAGCGAGGGTAACTCCAGGTAGGTGGCCCCCAGGTCCCGGGACAGCTGCAGACCTTCACTGTGAGGCACACAGCTGCTCCAGTCAGACGCACACAGCGGACACGTACAGGGAGGTCCCTCGTCTGAGTGCAGGCATCACAATTCATTATTTTACAACAATTCACTGCAATTATTACAGCAGTCAAATGATTCCTTTTTTTAATCAGATTAATCACACTTTTACATTTGGAATAATCACAGGTCATTACTCGCCTGTAGGGCTGCACGATTAATCGACATCGATTTGACTTTGAGGTTTTTTCCTTTGGTATGTGTAAATAAATGGGATACATACGCCATGTTGTCCTCAATGTGAACGCTCCCGCGCTCATGTCGCATTCATCCAACTAAAACGTCATCAAAGAGCGATAAGCGTCATAATTATTCGCCAACATCGTCGGTTACAAAATGAATAGCTGACAAGGGAGCAGAAAACAGGTGGAAATAATATGTTTTAGGAACTCACGTGAAAGTTCCACCCCTCCTGTCTCCAACTGCTCCCCCACAGACACGCTCCTCAAGCAGACATCGGAACAAACTATCCCGTACATCTGTCAGAGCCAAAATACTTGTCCGCTTCCTTCTTCATTTTCTAAACGCAACAATTTGGTTGAGAAAATGTTGACTTTGACTTTGACAAATGAGCGAGTACTGAGACCGACTCAAGCTGAAGCCGTTTGTATTTCTTATTGTTTTTTGCTGTTTTCCTGTGTGTAGTGTTTTAGTTCTTGTCTTGCGCTCCTATTTTGGTGGCTTTTTCTCTTTTTTTGGTATTTTCCTGTAGCGGTTTCATGTCTTCCTTTGACGCTGTTCCGTGCACCTGCTTTGTTTACGCAATCCAGTCTATTTAAGTTGTTGCCATCTTTCTTTGTGGGGACATTGATTGTCGGTCATGTCATGTACAAATGGACTTTGTGGACGCCATCTTTGCTCCACAGTAAGTCTTTGCTGTCGTCCAGCATTCTGTTTTTGTTTACTTTGTAGCCAGTTAGGTTTAAATTTTCTTTTGCATAGCCTTCCCTAAGCTTCAATGCCTTTTCTTAGGGGCACTCACCTATTGTTTATTTTTGGTTTCAGCATTAGATACGACGACAAACCCTTGTCGTCTCACACAACATGTTACTAGGGATGATGTTCGAAATCAGTTCTCCCGGTTCTTCGATAAGAAAAGAACCGATTCCATGGACTCGAATCCCTTTTTGAGAACCGGTTCCCGTTATCGAAGCCACTATAGTAAAGAAAAAGAGTTGGTTCTTTATTCGAAACCCTGGGAACGAATCCCTTCCCACGTACAGGAAATGCCCTGTGGGACTGCAATGTTATGCCCATTTGAAAATACTACGCGTCATTAGTTTGGGCACTTCCGGGTTGAGACAATTGAGAAGTAGACAAGTTGTGTTAGCTCCTACAAGCCTTGGAAAAGATAAGTCTGTAAGTAAACTGTTTAACTTGTTTATGTAACTCAATATTAAGGTGGAAAGTGGTTAAGTTTGATAGTAAGATGTTTATTGAAAAAGGATTTTTGTGCACTGTTTCAATGGATGTTTTGAGGACTTCAAATGGCTGCCAGTCGTGTATTTCCACCATCGAAATAGTTTCAACACTCAGAAGTATTTGTTTGATGATAGTACTGTATATTTGTGTGAAGCTAATATTTACATATTGTGTATTACATTAATTGAATCACATAGCTTATACATTTGTCATTGTGTGTATGCCAGTTTAAAAAATAAAAAAAAAACACAGTCCAGTGCAAGACAAAAGTAAAGATAGGAAAAGACAAAGCAAGATCAACAACAATAAAGAGCCTAAATGGATGAATCTGCTTTGGATTGTTTGTTAGCTGTCTGCCAAGCTGTATAACCTCAACCAACACGTATAGTGAGGGCAGAACAGGCAATATGCAATTATCGCCCGGCTTCGCTCTCATGTAAGGGGGGAAGAATTGTGGATTGATGACTGTGGTGTTCTTAGTGTCATAGTGTGTGTAGTTAGTATGTTCCAATAGCAGCAGAAGTGCACTTTTTGGAGAGCTGTATTATTTTCAGTTTTGTGCCCAAGGGACTGATTTTATTTAACACTATATTATTATTTATACACCTATAGTGACCACAGAGACAGGTTGTTTTTGTGTTACTGTATATATTTGTTTTTCTGAAAAATCCCACGTAATATACTTTGGGTAACAACAGTCAGTTGTTTTTTTTTTGTTTTTTTTAGGGGGGTACCAGTCAATATTTATTTATTTATTTTATTTTTTTCTTATAGAATAAAAGTGAGCTTTTGTTCAACCAAATATTGTGTTTTTTTACATATACAACAACCTATCTGTATTCCATAAGAGAATCGATAAGGAATCGGTTCGATAAGAGGATTCGATAATGGGTTCGAACTCGATCATTTCTTATCAAACATCATCCCTACGTGTTACCGACATCTACAAAGCAATTAACTACCGGCTCCCACCTACTGATATGGAAGAGTGTAACTCTGCTGAGCTCTAGACACTCAACAACGGCACATCATTGGCGGATTGTAATTACTGGTTTGCCAAAAATATTTGTAACAAATAGGTGAAATGACATAATGTCCCACGGCACACCAGACTGTGCAGTGGTTCATTTCATTTTTTTTCATTTATTTCAGGCAATGACAAAGACGTACAAGTTGACAAAACATAATAATATAAATTAATATAGTGCATTATTGTCCAGTTTTGCCTGAAAGGGAGTGGGAAGAAGATAACTTATTTAATCCCACCCCCAGTTCTCCATTCAGTGATTATTCACATGAGTTTCACTCTCACTTTGTTCAAGGATTATAATACAGATGTCGTATCATAGTGGCATTACCACGGGTAACAATAATTATTACACTGTAACAATCATTTGTATCAACAATGTAGGAATAATGAATATACCAACAATGGTAATAGACATCATAGCAATAATGGTAAGGAAACATTGAGCACATGTTAACACTTTGAGACAGAGTATAGCAGCAGGTCAAATTAAAGACCCTCATCTCTATATTTGAACCAGACCCCATGTTTGTATAATAGTTTAAATCGATTAATAGTTTGGCATTGCTTGTGTTGTAAGTCCAGTTTGTTCCATAGTTTTACTCCGCATACAGACACACAAAAACGTTTACGA
>NC_084731.1:99861072-99976072 GCF_033978785.1 Entelurus aequoreus
TGAATACAAGCCATAAAGGACACGTCCCCTCAATATGTCTCATCTTAGTATGAATACAAGCCGTAAAGGACACGTCCCCTCAATATGTCTCATCTTAGTATGAATACAAGCCGTAAAGGACACGTCCCCTCAATATGTCTCATCTTAGTATGAATACAAGCCGTAAAGGACACGTCCCCTCAATACGTCTCATCTTAGTATGAATACAAGCCGTAAAGGACACGTCCCCTCAATATGTCTCATCTTAGTATGAATACAAGCCGTAAAGGACACGTCCCCTCAATATGTCTCATCTTAGTATGAATACAAGCCATAAAGGACACGTCCCCTCAATACGTCTCATCTTAGTATGAATACAAGCCGTAAAGGACACGTCCCCTCAATACGTCTCATCTTAGTATGAATACAAGCCGTAAAGGACACGTCCCCTCAATATGTCTCATCTTAGTATGAATACAAGCCGTAAAGGACACGTCCCCTCAATATGTCTCATCTTAGTATGAATACAAGCCGTAAAGGACACGTCCCCTCAATATGTCTCATCTTAGTATGAATACAAGCCGTAAAGGACACGTCCCCTCAATACGTCTCATCTTAGTATGAATACAAGCCGTAAAGGACACGTCCCCTCAATACGTCTCATCTTAGTATGAATACAAGCCGTAAAGGACACGTCCCCTCAATATGTCTCATCTTAGTATGAATACAAGCCGTAAAGGACACGTCCCCTCAATATGTCTCATCTTAGTATGAATACAAGCCATAAAGGACACGTCCCCTCAATATGTCTCATCTTAGTATGAATACAAGCCGTAAAGGACACGTCCCCTCAATATGTCTCATCTTAGTATGAATACAAGCCATAAAGGACACGTCCCCTCAATATGTCTCATCTTAGTATGAATACAAGCCGTAAAGGACACGTCCCCTCAATATGTCTCATCTTAGTATGAATACAAGCCGTAAAGGACACGTCCCCTCAATATGTCTCATCTTAGTATGAATACAAGCCATAAAGGACACGTCCCCTCAATATGTCTCATCTTAGTATGAATACAAGCCATAAAGGACACGTCCCCTCAATATGTCTCATCTTAGTATGAATACAAGCCGTAAAGGACACGTCCCCTCAATATGTCTCATCTTAGTATGAATACAAGCCGTAAAGGACACGTCCCCTCAATACGTCTCATCTTAGTATGAATACAAGCCGTAAAGGACACGTCCCCTCAATATGTCTCATCTTAGTATGAATACAAGCCGTAAAGGACACGTCCCCTCAATATGTCTCATCTTAGTATGAATACAAGCCATAAAGGACACGTCCCCTCAATACGTCTCATCTTAGTATGAATACAAGCCGTAAAGGACACGTCCCCTCAATATGTCTCATCTTAGTATGAATACAAGCCGTAAAGGACACGTCCCCTCAATATGTCTCATCTTAGTATGAATACAAGCCGTAAAGGACACGTCCCCTCAATATGTCTCATCTTAGTATGAATACAAGCCGTAAAGGACACGTCCCCTCAATATGTCTCATCTTAGTATGAATACAAGCCGTAAAGGACACGTCCCCTCAATACGTCTCATCTTAGTATGAATACAAGCCGTAAAGGACACGTCCCCTCAATATGTCTCATCTTAGTATGAATACAAGCCGTAAAGGACACGTCCCCTCAATACGTCTCATCTTAGTATGAATACAAGCCGTAAAGGACACGTCCCCTCAATATGTCTCATCTTAGTATGAATACAAGCCATAAAGGACACGTCCCCTCAATATGTCTCATCTTAGTATGAATACAAGCCGTAAAGGACACGTCCCCTCAATATGTCTCATCTTAGTATGAATACAAGCCATAAAGGACACGTCCCCTCAATATGTCTCATCTTAGTATGAATACAAGCCGTAAAGGACACGTCCCCTCAATATGTCTCATCTTAGTATGAATACAAGCCATAAAGGACACGTCCCCTCAATATGTCTCATCTTAGTATGAATACAAGCCGTAAAGGACACGTCCCCTCAATATGTCTCATCTTAGTATGAATACAAGCCGTAAAGGACACGTCCCCTCAATATGTCTCATCTTAGTATGAATACAAGCCGTAAAGGACACGTCCCCTCAATACGTCTCATCTTAGTATGAATACAAGCCGTAAAGGACACGTCCCCTCAATATGTCTCATCTTAGTATGAATACAAGCCATAAAGGACACGTCCCCTCAATATGTCTCATCTTAGTATGAATACAAGCCATAAAGCTGGGATGTTCAACCAAACTGTTTTGAGGGTCATTCCTCCCTTTAGTATTTGTCTTATTTTGTATAATCCAGAGAACCAGCGTCCTTGATAGTAGACATTTGATGTCTGTCTAGTTTTCTACCAAGTTTTGAACTGGACTCGGGCCTTTAAGGCAGTGGTTCTCAAATGGGGGTACGCGTACCCCTGGGGGTACTTGAAGGTATGCCAAGGGGTACGTGAGATTTTTTTTAAATATTCTAAAAATAGAAACAATTCAAAAATCCTTTATAAATATATTTATTGAATAATACTTCAACAAAATATGAATGTAAGTTCATAAACTGAACATCAAATCAAGTAGGCATTATTCATTACCATAAACGCAGAGTTTCCCCCATGCCATGATGGTTTGACCCTCACTAAAATGTCTGTCAAAAAGAACGGTGAAAAGAAATGTAACAATGCAATATTCAGTATTGACAGCTAGATTTTTTGTGGACATGTTCCATAAATATTGATGTTAAAGATTTTTTTTTTTGTGAAGAAATGTTTAGAACAGGCGTCACCAACGCGGTGCCCGCGGGCACCAGGTAGCCCGTAAGGACCAGATGAGTCGCCCGCTGGCCTGTTCTAAAAATAGCTCAAATAGCAGCACTTACCAGTGAGCTGCCTCTATTTTTTAAATTTTATTTATTTACTAGCACGCTGGTCTCGCTTTGCCCGACATTTTTAATTCTAAGAGAGACAAAACTCAAATAGAATTTGAAAATCCAAGAAAATATTTTAAAGACTTGGTCTTCACTTGTTTAAATAAATTCATTTTTTTTTTTACTTTGCTTCTTATAACTTTCAGAAAGACAATTTTAGAGAAAAAATACAACCTTAAAATGGATTTTAGGATTTTTAAACACATATACCTTTTAAATTCCTTCCTCTTCTTTCCTGACAATTTTTTTTTTTTTTTTTTTTTTTTTTTTTTTTTTTATAATGTCCTGCCCAGCTTCTCGGGCAAATCATATAGCAGATGTAGATGCCCATATCGGCTGTTCAGATTTACTTTACAAAAGAGAAGTGTAGGATACTTCTCTTGTTGCCTTACTTGTATTTTGACTTTATTAAATGTATTTATATTATCATTTGGTGCAGCCGGGCCGGAGCAGGAGGGGATAGAAAGAGAGAAAAAGGAAGACAGAGGGGGGAATTGTGGGGACAAGAGGGGGATTAGACAGAGAGACAAAAACAACAACAGCAAACACAACAACAACAACAACAGAGCAACATCAGCAAATACGACATGTACAAATATGATGGTAAAAGTAATAGCAAATAAGCAGTTAGCGAAAATTAAATAAAAAAAATACAGAAATGACAATGAGCATTATTACACTAAAAATGGAGCAATATGAATACCAATAGAAATAGTGCTATTGATAATAAACAATACCAGTACTTTACCTTTATTATCAACAATACAATTGTTCAAATGCAACAATACATATACGTAATGATAACTTGAGATACGAAAGAATGCAGAAAAATGGAGGGGAAGAAAGAGAAGCAACCTTAACCTTGTAGATTGTTATAGTAACAATTGGTTAAGCTTTGTCAGTGTGCCATGTGTTATACTCAGTTTACCCTAGGGCAACAACGTTAATATATGTTTGATGAAACGTGATTATGTGCATGAGTGTATGTGTGCATATGTACTTGTATATGTACAGTATGTGTATGTGTGCTTGTACAGTGAATGTATATGTACAGTATGTGTATACAGTATGTGTGTTTGAACAGTGAATGTATATGTACAGTATGTGTAAATGTGTGTTTGTACAGTGAATGTATATGTACAGTATATGTATGTGTGTGTTTGTACAGTGAATGTATGTGTAGTATGTGTATGTGTGTGTTTGTACAGTGAATGTATATGTACAGTATGTGTATATGTATGTTTTTACAGTGAATGTATATGTACAGTATGTGTATACAGTATGTTTGTATAATGAATGTGCGTGTGGATGTACGAACTTTGAGTGTGTAAATATGTACTGTATTTATTTGTATATGTATGTGGGAGCGTAGGTACCTATGTATGTGTGTATGTATGTGTGTGAGTATATGTGAATTTGCATGTACAATACATTTGACTCCCAGTGTGTGCGGGAGCCAGAGTACGGCCCCAGCCTCCCCAAGAACCCATCCCACAAACAGTAGGTGTGGTGCCCAGGGAACCAGGGGCCACCGCCCCCACGCAGCCAAGCCGGACAGCGACAGGAACCCCAGAGCCTGGCCCACCGTGCCGCCCACAAGGGCCAGCAGCAGGCCGCAAACAGACGCACCCGGCAGAGGACAAGGCACGGGAAAAACAGGGGGCAGCCAGACCCCAAGCCAGCGAGAGACCACACCCCACACGGACAGAAAGGCGGGACGCCCCGCCCGAGGGGCCCGGAGACCCCCCGCAACCGGACGGGAAGACCGCCCCCGCCCCACCGGCAACAGGGCCCCCACGAGCCCCCCCCCCACCCCCCACCCCCGGAGAGCGCGGCGAGGCCAGCCCACGGCCACCCCACCCAAGCCGGCCGCCACAGGACCACCCAGCACGGGGCCACAGGAACCACCCACCCCACCCGCAGGGACCCCAACGATGGAGATGGAACAACCAGCAACCGCCCCGCCGAGTCCCCCCCCCTGAGGTAGGGGAATAAATAAATAAAATAAATAAATACATAATAATAATAATATTAATAAAATATATTAAAAAAAAAAAAAAAAAAAGGAAAAAAAATAAATAATTAAATCTATTAATATAAAATCAAAAAAAAAATTTAAAAAAATAAATAAAAAAAGAATTAAAAGAAGATCACAGACATGCTGACACACAAGGTCGCTACCCCAACAACTGGCCGACTCGCAGCACCTCGGAATACTCGCAGCACCTTTCCTGACAATTTAAATCAATGTTCGAGTAAATTTATTTTTTTCATTGTAAAGAATAATAAATACATTTTAATTTAATTCTTCATTTTAGCGTCTGTTTTTTCGACGAAGAATATTCGTGAAATATTTCTTCAAACTTATTATGATTAAAATTCAAAAAAACTATTCTGGCAAATCTAGAAAATCTGTAGAATCAAATTTAAATCTTATTTCAAAGTCTTTTGAATTCCTTTTAAAATTTTTGTTCTGGAAAATCTAGAAGAAATAATGATTTGTCTTTGTTAGAAATATAGCTTGGTCCAATTTGTTATATATTCTAACAAAGTGTAGATTGGATTTTAACCTATTTAAAACATGTCATCAAAATTCTAAAATTAATCTTAATCAGGAAAAATTACTAATGATGTTCCATAAATTCTTTTTTTAATTTTTTCAAAAAGATTCGAATTAGCTAGTTTTTGTCTCCTTTTTTTCGGTTGAATTTTGAATTTTAAAGAGTCGAAATTGAAGATAAACTATGTTTCAAAATGTAATTGTCATTTTTTCGTGTTTTTTTTCGTGTAGAAATCTTTATTTAGAATTGAATCACTTGTTTATTTTTCAACAAGTTTTTAGTTATTTTTATATCTTTTTTTCCAAATAGTTCAAGAAAGACCACTACAAATGAGCAATATGCACTGTTATACAATTTAATAAATCAGAAACTGATGACATAGTGCTGTATTTTACTTCTTTATCTCTTTTTTTCAACCAAAAATGCTTTGCTCTGATTACGGGGTACTTGAATTAAAAAAAAATTCACAGGGGGTACATCACTGAAAAAAGGTTGAGAACCACTGCTTTAAGGTGTCATTCCCCAGCCGGATTCGGCCCCCGGGCCAGGAGTTGACTAGTTCTGTCCTGCAGTATGTGAGGCGAGCAGCCACCAATCAACTTGATTCTTCCAATCCTGGAGAAGGCTTGAAAGTCATTTGAATAAAAACAAAGACGCTAGTTGGAGTGACAGCTCCACAATAGCACACACAGAGCCGCTGCAAAAAAACATGTCTCTATTTCACATGCAGTTAGGAACAAAAGTCAATTTGTTCTTTTTTTAGTAAAGTGGGAACTGCAATCAAGACTCGGTAAGCAAGTGGCCGTGGAATTAAAGCTGTTACAAGCAAGCAGTGTGCTAATAAGTAACTATATCAGCCTTTTTATGGTGCTGGGGTTACGCCCGCTGAGGTACGCTTTTTATCCTACTTTCTTTGTGAGCAGGGCTATGAAAAAAGACTTACACAAAACATTTTAAATCAGATCGAGGAAACAAACGGGAATCATTTTTTGTGCCATATTTTTTTAACATTGTAAGATTGAGTATTTTCCCTTTCGCTGAGAGTATTACATTAAAGCCATGAAATATAGACTGCCTTAAAACAAATCCTGCATATATCTAAGAAGGTTCTAAGACATATTGGGATTGTTTAGCCTTGTAAAAATACTGCACTCCACAAGACCAGGTATCACAATTTGTTGATGCATTCCCTGCTGTTTTCTTAATTCAAACAGGAAAGCAGCAACTTAAAGGCCTACTGAAAGCCACTACTAGCGACCACGCAGTCTGATAGTTTATATATCAATGATGAAATCTTAACATTGCAACACATGCCAATACGGCCGGGTTAACTTAGAAAGTGACATTTTACATTTCCTGGGGAACTTCCGGTTCAAAACGCCTTTGGAGGATGACGTATGCGCGTGACGTCGCGAGGTCCACGGAAGTGTTTGGACACAATACACAAAGCTCTGTTTTCTTCGACAAAATTCCACAGTATTCTGGACATCTGTGTTGGTGAATCTTTTGCAATTTGTTTAATGAACAATGGAGGCTGCAAAGAAGAACGTTGTAGGTGGGATCGATCGGTGTATTAGCGGCTGGCTGTAGCAACACAACAAGGACTACTTACCCTGATAGCAGACGCCTAGCCGATGCTAGCCGCCAAACCCACGGATGAAGTCCTTTGTCGCGCCGTCGATCGCTGGAACGCAGGTGAGCACGGCTGTTGAGGAGCAGATGAGGGCTGGCTGGCGTAGGTGGAGCGCTAATGTTTTTATCATAGCTCTGTGAGGTCCGGTTGCTAAGTTGCTAATTTAGCCTTAGCGTCGTTAGCAACAGCATTGTTAAGCTTTACCAGTCTGAGAATTGTTAACCGTGTAGTTACATGTACATGGTTTAATAGTATTGTTGATCTTCTGTCTATCCTTACAGTCAGGGGTTTATTTCTTTTGTTTCTATCTGCATTTGAGACAGATGCTATCACGTTAGCTCCGTAGCTAAAGAGCTTCGTCGATGTATTGTCGTGGAGATAAAAGTCACTGTGAATGTCCATTTCGCGTGCTCGACTCTCATTTTCAAGAGGATATAGTATCCCAGGTGGTTTAAAATACAAATCCGTGATCCACAGTAGAAAAAGGAGAGAGTGTGGAATCCAATGAGCCAGCTTGTACCTAAGTTACGGTCAGAGCGAAAAAAGATACGTCCTGCACTGCCTCTAGTTCTTCACTCTAACGTTCCTCATCCACGAATCTTTCATCCTCGCTCAAATTAATGGGGTAATCGTCGCTTTGTCGCTCCGAATCTCTCTCGCTCCATTGTAAACAAAGGAAAATTGTGAGGAATATTACCTCCTGTGACGTCACGCTACTTCCGGTACAGGCAAGGCTTTTTTATCAGCGAGCAAAAGTTGCGAACTTTATCGTCGATGTTCTCTACTAAATCCTTTCAGCAAAAATATGGCAATACCGCGAAATGATCAAGTATGACACATGGAATGGATCTGCTATTCCCGTTTAAATTAAAAAAATTCATTTCAGTAGGCCTTTAAAGTGCTTTGAGGTAAGAGCTGTCTCTCGGCTAATTGTTATGTTTTAGGTTGCAGGCCTAAATTTAAGTTACAAATAGCTCGAGGTTGACGTACCATAGATTTCCAAGCATGGGAAGGAAGAACGTTGAGTGTGCTGACAAGATATAACGGGTGATCTTCATTGAATTAAAGAAAGAAATCATACAAAACACGACCGAGTGTGTAGTCCACTTGACCAAGCAGTACTAGGCTACGGTCACAATGCGGGGTGGGATGTCAAATTCACTTTTTTAAAAAAAATTATTTTTTTTTTTCCATAAAGAAATACAATCATGTGTGCTTACGGAATGTATCCCTGCAGAATGTATATATTGTGTTTTTATGTTGATTTAATTAAAAAATATATGTATATATATATATATATATTTATTTATTTATTTATTTTATTTCTTGTGCGGCCCGGTACTACCGGTCCGCGGCCCGGTGGTTGGAGACCACTGCATTAGATGGAGCTGCGCTAAAGGGAATGTCAAGAAAACAAATAGTGACTTCTACTTGCTGCTCTGTTCACAAGCCACTGTTCCACTTTGTCCTCCAACTGTAGCCATCTGGCTTTGTTCCCTCTTAGTCTTCTTTACTTGGCGCAGGTCATCATGTTGCTTCCTCCACTTCCGCACCATTGATTCCTTAATGTTACATTCTCTCACTGCTGCTCTATTCCCGTTTCTACTGCGTGACTGATGGCCTTCACTTTAAACTCTGCGTCGTAAGCGTGTCTCTTAAAAAATACCAATGATTGTCACACACACACTAGGTGTGGCGAAATTATTCTCTGCATTTGACCCATCACCCTTGATCACCCCCTGGGAGGTGAGGGGAGCAGTGAGCAGCAGCGGTGGCCACGCCTGGGAATCACTTTTGGTGATTTAACCCCCAATTCCAAGCCTTGATGCTGAGTGCCAAGCACGGAGGTAATGGCTCCCATTTTTATAGTCTTTGGTATGACTCGGCCGGGGTTTGAACTCACGACCTACCGACCTCAGGGCTAACCATTTTTGGGTCTTTACATAAAGTTTAGGTCTCGCAACTACGGGACTTCATTTTCCCCCATAGAAGAAGAAGTTATTCTTCTACGGTAAGCAGCTGCCGACTTCATTTTCCCCCGTAGAAGAAGAAGTTCTTCTACGGTAAGCAGCCGCCGACTTCATTTTCCCCCGTAGAAGAAGAAGCCCTTCTTCTTCTATGGTAAGCAGCCATAGAAGGGGGAAAATGAAGTCGGCGTAATGACCGTAGTTGCGAGACCCGTTGTGGCTCAATATTGGTCCATATATAAGGCACACCGGATTATAAGGCGCACTGTCAGCTTTTTAGGAAATTGGAGGTTTTTAGGTGCGCCTTATAGTGCGGAAAATACGGTAATTGCAATTTTTTTTAGCAAACATCGTGACAGCCAATTTTCAGATTTGCCATAGAAGTGTTTTCTGTTTAAAGGCCTACTGAAATGAAATGTTCTTATTACAACGGGGATAGCAGATCCATTCTATGTGTCATACTTGATCATTTCGCGATATTGCCATATTTTTGCTGAAAGGATTTAGAAGAGAACATCGACGATAAAGTTCGCAACTTTTGGTCGCTGATAAAAAAAAGCCTTGCCTGTACCGGAAGTAGCGTGACGTCACAGGTTGAAAGGCTCCTCACATTTCCCCATTGTTTACAACAGCAGCGAGAGCGATTCGGACCGAGAAAGCGACGATTACCCCATTAATTTGAGCGAGGTGTCAAGTTGTGGAACAATCTGAGCGAAGTACATAAGCAAAGTCCAAGCATCAATGTTTTTAAAAGAATGTACAAAAATATATTGTTCACAGGATATAGTGAACTGCACTAAGAGTCAGTGGGTTTGTATGTGTATGTATATGTATACTATGTATACACGCTGTTGTGTCACATTCATAGTTACTTGTTAAATGTGTGTTGTGGATGTACATGTATGTATATGTATGTGGATATATATATATATATATATATATATATATATATATATATATATATATATATATATATATATATATATATATATATATATATATATATATATATATATATATATATATATATGTCTTAATTAGATTATCCAAAAAATAGTGCTCGATACCGTGGTAGAGCGTAATATGTATGTGTGGGAAAAAATCACAAGACTATTTCATCTCTACAGGCCTGTTTCATGAGGGTTTTCCTCAATCCTCAGGAGATTTTAATGGAAGCATTCGCATACCATGGTTTATATAGGGCACAGAGCGGGTGGGTACAGGCAGGCGTGGGGGCGTGGTGATTGGCTCATGTGTTGCCTAGGAGGTGTTTCCTTCTGTGACGGCATGCTGATACAATTTCGCTGCGTTTGTTGAGGGATGACATCTCTGGACGGTATATGATAAACAGTTTCTCTTTTAAGCATAGGTTGCATCTTTTGTTACCACTGTTGTAAGGTGTGCTGGATGCAAGAATTTGCCATATTATTGAGTATTCAACATTATTGTCTTTGAGATTCCAAATGTGTTTGCTGAGTTCTGTAGTGTTCCGCAGGCTTTTGCATCTGAAAGAAGCTTTGTGATTGTTCCATCTGGTTTTGAATTCTCCCTCAGTTAATCCTACGTATGTGTCGGATGTGTTAATGTCCTTGCGTATTACCTTTGCTTGGTAAACAACTGATGATTGTAAGCACCCCCCGTTGAGAGGGCAATCAGGTTTCTTGCGGCAGTTACAGCTTTTGTCGGTTTTGGAGTCGTTCTGCCTGGTGGTGGGCGGCTCCTTTTCAATTGCTTTATTGTGGTTTGAAATGATTTGTCGCATGTTGTTCATGCAGCTGTAGCTCAATTTAATGTTGTTCTTGTTGAATACTTTTCTTAACCGACAAAAGCTGTAACTGCCGCAAGAAACCTGATTGCCCTCTCAACGGGGGGTGCTTACAATCATCAGTTGTTTACCAAGCAAAGGTAATACGCAAGGACATTAACACATCCGACACATACGTAGGATTAACTGAGGGAGAATTCAAAACCAGATGGAACAATCACAAGGCTTCTTTCAGATGCAAAAGCCTGCGGAACACTACAGAACTCAGCAAACACATTTGGAATCTCAAAGACAATAATGTTGAATACTCAATAACATGGCAAATTCTTGCATCCAGCACACCTTACAACAGTGGTAACAAAAGATGCAACCTATGCTTAAAAGAGAAACTGTTTATCATATACCGTCCAGAGATGTCATCCCTCAACAAACGCAGCGAAATTGTATCAGCATGCCGTCACAGAAGGAAACACCTCCTAGGCAACACATGAGCCAATCACCACGCCCCCACGCCTGCCTGTACCCACCCGCTCTGTGCCCTATATAAACCATGGTATGTGAATGCTTCCATTAAAATCTCCTGAGGATTGAGGAAAACCCTCATGAAACAGGCCTGTAGAGATGAAATAGTCTTGTGATTTTTTCCCACACATACATATATATATATATATGTATATGTGTATGTATGTATGTGTGTGTACATGCTTATATATGTATATGTGTTTATATGACATAACATTTTTATATACTATTATTATTATTATTATTAAACATACAGTAAGTAATAAGAGGGGTGGGAGTACATAAGTTTTTACTTCTTCTCACTCCTTTTCGGATATGTTTACATTAAATGTTTATTTTCATTTCTTGTTTCTTTTGCTTTTTATTATTACTATTATTATTATTATTATTATTGTTTTTGTTATTCATTCTTGAATGGCTTTTTTGTTGGTTTTTTTCAAAATTTGTTGTTTTTGTTTTGTCTACATATTCGAAATAAACATGAAAATGAAAAATGAAAATGAAAATGAAATGGGGATGAAAGATTTGTGGATGAGGAACGTTAGAGTGAAGGACTAGAGTGCAGTGCAGGATGTATCTTTTTTCGCTCTGACCGTAACTTAGGTACAAGCTGGTTCATTGGATTCCACACATTCTCCTTTTTCTATTGTGGATCACGGATTTGTATTTTAAACCACCTCAGATACTATATCCTCTTGAAAATGAGAGTGGAGAACGCGAAATGGACATTCACAGTGACTTTTATCGCCACGACAATACATCGGCGAAACACTTTAGCTATGGAGCTAACGTGATAGCATTGTGCTTAAATGCAGATAGAAACAAAAGAAATAAACCCCTGACTGGAAGGATAGACAGAAGATCAACAATACTACCAAACTCTGGACCTGTAACCACACGGTTAATGCTGTACCGCTTGGCGAAGCCTAGCAATGCTGTTGCTAACGACGCCATTGAAGCTAACTTAGCTATGGGACCTCGTCAGAGCTATGCTAAAAACATTAGCTATCCACCTACGCCAGCCCTCATCTGCTCATCAACACCCGTGCTCACCTGCGTTCCAGCAATCGACGGCGCGACAAAGGACTTCACCCGATCATCGATGCGGTCGGCGGCTAGCGTCGGCTAGCGTCGGATAGCGCGTCTGCTATCCAACTCAAAGTCCTCCTGGTTGTGTTGCTGCAGCCAGCCGCTAATACACCGATCCCACCTACAGCTTTCTTCTTTGCAGTCTCCATTGTTCATTAAACAAATTGCAAAAGATTCACCAACACAGATGTTCAGAATACTGTGGAGTTTTGTGATGAAAACAGAGCTTTTTGTATTGGGATACAATGTGTCCGAATACTTCCGCTTCAACCATTGACGTCACGCGCATACGTCATCATACATAGACGTTTTCAACCGGAAGTTTCCCGGGAAATGTAAAATGTCACTTTATAAGTTAACCGGGCCGTATTGGCATGTGTTGCAATGTTAAGATTTCATCATTGATATATAAACTATCAGACTGCGTGGTCGCTAGTAGTGGCTTTCAGTAGGCCTTTAAAAAGGTGCAGTGTGCTTCATATCAGGTGTTTTCATGTAACATCAACGTCAGCAATGGTAGAGGAAAGCACAACAGTATATTGTCTTTGAAAAAGACAGTTAGCATGTGTGCTAAAGCTAAATGTACTACTGTATCTGCACAAAGTTGAGAAAAACAGTGTGAGAATTGTAGACATTTTAAGGCCTTAAATTCAAATTATTGGATTTAGGACTTTTTTGGACTTGATGAACCCCGCAGATACCCTGTTTTAAGTCATATGCTGCGTTATTTTGTATCATTTATGTGGCCTGCAAAAAAAGGCTTACAATAACGATGCACTTTCTGACAAAATGCATGTATTGTTTTTTCAATCTTGACAGAAAAATGCACTGCGTCCAACGGCATATGTTGTTCACGTTGATATTATCTGATGCTGCAACAAGCAAAGCAATGTATCTATCAATCTGTTAGTAAAAAAGGGTTTCCGTACCAAGGCTATTTTACATTTATATTTATAAATATTCACGGTTACATGCGGCCATAATTGCTATGTTGCACACCTGATAAAGAGACTTGTAGAAGAAGTCTTGCATTTTATTACATACACATTGCATCACTTATATGCAGTGAGATTCTTTTTAACACAGTTAACAACGGTTTATGTCACCAGGTGACCTTGGAGTTATTGCCGACTTGGCGTGACCTCAGGATGTAGAAACGAGAGGCGGCGTGCAGGTAAAATAATATTTCAATGATAGAAAAATAAGGTAGCCAGTGAGTCAAAAAGGTACACTAACAATACGCCAATCAGAGGCAAAACATTTCTAAGAATAGAACAATGTGAAGAACAAGAATAAAATGAAGCAGTGCCATCTGTCTGAACAAAGCCACCTGATTAGCAACCTGGTACAGTTGTGTCTCCTAATTGCCAATAAAGAAGCAGGAAAGGGAAACCGAGGTATAATAGCAGAGTGGAGACAAACAGGAAAAGAAATGAAAAAGAGGAGCACTGGACAGGAACTAAATACCCTCACAATAAACCTTCTGTGGCTATTTAGCCTGCAATTATGCATTTTAGTGTTACAGTGGTAACTTTTCTTTAGATGAGAGCCGTCTCTGCGATAATTGTTATGCTTCAAGTTTGAGTTCGAAGCAATCCTTAGCATTAGTTGGCCTAGCAAATGCTCTACCATGAATAGATGAACGTGGACCCCGACTTAAACAAGTGGAAAAACTTATTGGGGTGTTACCATTTAGTGGTCAATTGTACGGAATATGTACTGTACTGTGCAATCTACTAATACAAGTTTCAATCAATCAATCAATCAATCAATGTTTTCCTGGCAAAATTCCGATGTTCTTTGTGGTCAGCAGAGTTTTTGGTCTTGGAACTCTGCCACACAGGCCGTTTTCGGTTGAGTCATGAACACGGACCTTAACTGGGGTGCAGTTCTTTGGATATTGTCGTGGGGTCCTTCGTGACCTCCTGCGCTCTTAGGGTCATTTTGCTTGGCTGGCCACACCTGGGCAGGTATACCAGTGTTCCATATTTTCCCCATTTGTGGATAATAGCTCTCACTGTGATTTGATAAAGTCCCAACGCTTTAGAAATGGCTTTAGAATGTTTACCAGACTGTTAGAGCTGAATCGTAAATTACAGCCTACAATCCTACGCTTTGAACCCTAAGGCTTAAAAAACAGTGCGGCTAATTTATGCATTTTTCTTTGCTGACAGCATTAATGCAAATAGTTGTTTTTGTTTTTGCCCTTCTGTTTAGAGCTATCAACCGGAAGTACAAGTGCCGTTCCATCTGTCCATAGCGTTTCTCCTTGTATTGATTCTTCATTCATCACTCCAAGCAACATTTGTAAGTTTTACAATATAACTAAAACAATCCACATCTACTAAACCGTCCCGTGTGTGATGTCTGTACAAGTGTTTTTTATGCATATTTATATGTGCTATCGTAATGTAATGAAGCCAGCGTCGTTAGCATTAGCTAACATGCTAACACATTTACGAGTGTCTCTGTTAGTAATATTAACCTGCAATAGCATTCTTTTTGTATTGTTTCAGTTTCACCGTGGAGTTGGCTGATTGGAGAGCTAGCTTCCGCAGCTAGTGGGTCCACGATGATGACTTCTGTTTTGTTTGATGAACCGTTTTACTGCCGTGTGACAGGCACCATTTGGAGACAGTTAAGGTATGTAAATAAAGATTTGAAAAATATTTCTGTGTAAATAACTCATTTAACAACGTATATATCTGCGGCTTATAGTCCGGTGTGACTAATATATGGAAAAATAGATTTTCCTTCTGAAATTTAGTGGGTGTGGCTTATATCCCGGTGCGCTCTGTAGTTCGGAAAATACCGTACCGTGTTTCTCATTTGTTCGTGAATTTCTTTAGATCTCTGCATGGTGTCTAGCTTTTGAATATATTTTGCTTTACTTCACTTTGCCAGGCAGGTCATATTTAAGTGATTTCTTGATTGAGAACAGGTGTGGCAGTAATCAGACCTGGGTGTGGCTCCAGAAATTGAACTCGGGTGTGATAAACCACGGGTAAGTTATGTTTTCACAGCGGCACAGCAATCACTTTTTCACACGGGGCAAGGTCGGTTTGGATTTGTTTACTCCCTTAATAATAAAAACCTTCATTTAAAAACTGATATGTGTTCACTTGTGTTGTCTTTGACTAACAACTAAATGTGTTTGATGATCTGAATCATTTTAGCAGAAAAATAAGACACCCTTTTTTTTACACCACTGTAACTTAGTTTTGCGACCATGAGAGGACAGAAAGTGAGTGTGAAGGACAGTTCTGAGAAGAAGAATGGGATGATAGTCATTGAATTAAAGGAAGAAATAAGGGAAAACATGTAGCAAGCTCACTTGTCAAGGTAATTCTGCTGGTCGCACCATACTGGAGAGATTGAGTCAGCCAAGGATGTTGAAATAAATTCCAACGGTGGACATTTATCCATAAAACTATGGAAAAGCTGCTGATGGTATGTTTGACTGAGAAGCAGCTGGAAGGAGTTGCTGTAGAAGTCCTGTATATTATCACATTACTTCATAAAACTACTGTAGTTGTTAATAGCACATTCTATTGCAAATTACGGCCTTCCGGACATTCTACATTATTTTTTAGACCTTTAACATGAAAAGTGTATTTGCCGTTATGATGTTTTTAAATGACTAAGTCTTCAACTATAGAAAGTATTTCAATGGTAGAAATCTGCACTTGTGAGTGTTTCAGGAGTTATTAGGGTCATCTAGGTCATAGTAGCTCAGACCAGGAACAAAGCAGAGTGGGCGGGGCTTGTTTTCAGAGCAGCCAGCCCCAAACACATGTGTCAGAAACAGATGTGGAAGCACATTTTTACAACACATTTCTACATAAAAGTGATAATATATCATATTGATATTGTAGGTGTTTATTACACTTTGCAGTCATATTTTGCTGTTTTTTTCTCATTTTTGTTGTGTTTTGCTTAATTGTAAAAGATGTCTTGCACAACTTGCACTGAGCCTAGTCTATAAAATCCGCTACACCTCCCTGATACCGAAGTACATGTCAAACTACTTCCTTAACGTAAATGACCGCCATAACCACAACACCAGGGGGTGCTCCACTAACCACGTTAAACCAGATTCCGAACTAACAAAGGTCTTAACTCATTCTCTTTCTATGCCACATCAATGTGGAATGCGCTCCCAACAGGTATAAAAGAAAGGGCATCTCTATCCTCCTTCAAAACCGCAATAAAAGTTCACCTCCAGGCAGCTACAACCCTAAACTAACACCCTCCCCGGATTGCTAATAATCAAATGTAAACAATCAAATGCAGATACTTTTTCTTATGCCTTCTGATCTCTCTCTCTCTCTCTCTCTCTCTCTCTCTCTCTCTCTCTCTCTCTCTCTCTCTCTCTCTCTCTCTCTCTCTCTCTCTCTCTCTCTCTATGTCCACTACTTGCTGTCCATATCCCTCTCCCCCCTCCACACCCCTGATTGTAAATAATGTAAATAATTCAATGTGATTATCTTGTGTGATGACTGTATTATGATGATAGTATATATGATAGTATATATCTGTATCATGAATCAATTTAAGTGGACCCCGACTTAAACAAGTTGAAAAACTTATTGGGGTGTTACCATTTAGTGGTCAATTGTACGGAATATGTACTTCACTGTGCAACCTACTAATAAAAGTCTCAATCAATCAATCAAGTTTATGGAGGAGCTGGTCTGAGAAGTAAAAGATGTTCATATGTTGTTAATATTTAGTCTTTTATTGTTCATAGTTAATATTGTAAATCCCACTTTCTTTATTTTCATGTACATTTTGGGTGTCCCATTCAATAAAAAACTGTAAAATTCCTTTCCATTTTTTAGAGGTTGCCTGTCATAACTTTTTTACAACTCTATGGGACATTGTGACTTTTGGTTTTAGTGTTGCTGAAAAAATGGACCCCAACACACATACTGTACAGCACATTTTTACAGCTAAATGTGTATATATCATTTATACACACATACACATTGGCCCCCCCAGACACATTTTTTCTCTCATTGTGGCCCCCGCGTCAAAATATTTGCCCAGCTTTGTTCTATTGTATTGTTTTATACAATATTTCTAATCTTAAAACAGGCATGTTCCAGTTATAATTGTGTCAGGAACAGATGCAGAAGCACATTTTCACAACAAATTTCTGCATAAAAGTGATAATATATCATATTGTACGTGTTTAGTACACTTTGCATTCATATGTTGCTGTTTTTTACCTTTTTGTTGTGTTTTGCTTGATTGTAAAAGATACACAACTAACAAGGAGCTGGTCTGAGAAGTAAAAGATTAGCGACGTTCATATGTTGTTAATATTCAGTGTTTTATTGTTCATAGTTAATATTGTAAATCAATAAATAACTAAAATTCCATTTCGTTTTTTTCGAGGTGGTCTGTCATAACATTTTTAGAACTCTATTGGACATTGTGACTTTTGGTATTAGTGTTCCTGAAAAAAAGTGAGCCAAACACACATACTGTACAGCACATTTTTACAGCTAAATGTGTATGTATCATTTATACACACATAGGCCACCCAGACACATTTTTATGTCTTAATGTGGCCCCCGAGTCGAAATATTTGCCCAGCTCTGTTCAATTGTATTGTTTTATGCAATATTTCTAATCTAAAAAGGCATGTTGCATGTTATAAGTGTGCTGTTTTTTTAAATAAAGAAGTGTACGATGTTGATTTGAGACTCAAGTGTTGATTTGAGACTCAAGTGTTTTGAGGTTGCGCCTCTTGATTATTACCCGAGTCCGAAAGAGATGGCTTACCCAGCTGGGACAGTCTTGGACCACCACAGTGACATCCCCGAAGACCTGCGAGGTGTACTCCATGAAGGCCGGGTTGTGGAGGCTACTCTCCAGATCACTGGGACCCACCAGGGCCCCGTGACCCAGGTAGCTCCACAGCAACCCTCCTTGTAGCTGGCCCTGGCCCATGATCTCTTCCCCTTGGCCGACTCCGCCGGGACACTCGCTCCCCAGAGCCACGATGTGAATGGACCTGTGAGGCGTGAGCACAAGACGGTAAAGACCCAGAGGAGAGCACTTGAGGAACGCCATTGACTCCTCATTCACGTTTACGGTGGAGTGACCGAGACACGAGAGGCTCGGCGGAATACAATGATTTGCAAATCATTTCAAGCCATATTCAGTTGAATATGCTACAAAGACAACATATTTGATGTTCAAACTGATAAAAAAAAATGTTTTCTTGCAAATAATCATTAACTTTAGAATTTGATGGCAGCAACACGTGACAAAGAAGTTGGGAAAGGTGGCAATAAATACTGATAAAGTTGAGGAATGCTCATCAAACACTTATTTGGAACATCCCACAGGTGTGCAGGCTAATTGGGAACAGGTGGGTGCCATGATTGGGTATAAAAGTAGATTCCATGAAATGCTCAGTCATTCACAAACAAGGATGGGGCGAGGGTCACCACTTTGTCAACAAATGCCTGAGCAATTGTTGAACAGTTTAAGAACAACCTTTCTCAAGCAGCTATTGCAAGGAATTTAGGGATTCCACCATCTACGCTCCGTAATATCATCAAAGGGTTCAGAGAATCTGGGGAAATCACTGCACGTAAGCAGCTAAGCCCGTGACCTTCCATCCCTCAGGCTGTACTGCATCAACAAGCCACATCAGTGTGTAAAGGATATCACCACATGGGCTCAGGAACACTTCAGAAACCCACTGTCAGTAACTACAGTTGGTCGCTACATCTGTAAGTGCAAGTTAAAACTCTACTATGCAAGGCGAAAACCGTTTATCAACAACACCCAGAAACGCCGTCGGCTTCGCTGGGCCTGAGCTCATCTAAGATGAACTGATACAAAGTGGAAAAGTGTTCTGTGGTCTGACGAGTCCACATTTCAAATTGTTTTTGGAAACTGTGGACGTCGTGTCCTCCGGACCAAAGAGGAAAAGAACCATCCGGATTGTTAAAGGCGCAAAGTGTAAAAGGCAGCATGTGTGATGGTATGGGGGTGTATTAGTGGCCAAGACATGGGTAACTTACACATCTGTGAAGGCACCATTAATGCTGAAAGGTACATACAGCTTTTGGAACAACATATGTTGCCATCCAAGCAACGTTACCATGGACGCCCCTGCTTATTTCAGCAAGCCACGTGTTACATCATAGTAAAAGAGTGCGGGTACTAGACTGGCCTGCCTGTAGTCCAGACCTGTCTCCCATTGAAAATGTGTGAAGCCTAAAATAGCAGAAGGGAGACCCCCGGACTGTTGAACAACTTAAGCTGTACATCAAGCAAGAATGGGAAAGAATTCCACCTGAGAAGCTTCAAAAATGTGTCTCCTCACTTCCCAAACCTTTACTGAGTGTTGTTAAAAGGAAAGGCCATGTAACACAGTGGTGAACATGCCCTTCCCCAACTACTTAGTCACGTGTTGCTGCCATCAAATTCTAAAGTTAATGATTATTTGAAAAACATAAAGTTTATGAGTTTGAACATCAAATATGTTGTCTTTGTAGCATATTCAACTGAATATGGCTTGAAAAGGATTTGCAAATCATTGTATTCCGTTTATATTTACATCTAACACCATTTCACAACTCATATGGAAACAGGGTTTATACATAAATGTTGATATATGAAAGTAAGGCCTACATTTTCTAATTGGCTTAATGGTGTACAATTATCAATCAAATCTTGGAGAATGATTAAGAGTTTAAAAGCCCTTAAATTGATATCTTTGTTGAAAACATTTAAAGTGATTTAGGTAGCACTTTTTGTCTATTTTTTTGTATGTATTTATTTATTTTTTTCCTATATTTTGGTATTGTTAGTCTGTGTTTTCTTTCCTGGGTGTTGAAGGGCCTTGAGTGTAGATGTGTGTTTGTTGTTGAATAAAAGATGAAAATGGACATGGTCTAATGACTTGTATCGGCACACAACAACTTACATGGCGGTCACGTCACGTCACGTCACGCTGCTGTCCTTCCTTCCTCTACGCCACGGAGCGTGTCCTAGCTCCTCGCCGCGCGTGTGCCCGCCAGTCTGCGGCAGTCAGGCTCGCCTTTTTCCGCAGTCAGCAGTCAGCCTGCCGCGGCTCCGCTCCGCCGTCAATGTCGCTCTCATCGGCGGCTGGTCGCCGTGGAGCCGCCTCGCGGTAACTGGCGTCCCCGCCGCATCGTTACTCATTCACGGCAGCGGAGTTGGGACGAGTCGACGACCCCCGCGGTGCGTGTTGGACCAACAGCGACACCTAAATGTGCTGAACGCGGACACGTCGGCAGCGGGGGAGACACATCATCGAACACCGGGAACTACCGGCCACATTGGTGACGTAGCACCGTACAACTACCGTGAGTCTTGTTGGCAACACATCCCGGACAGAGGGGGGGGGGGGGGAGAGCCGGAGAGGGAGAGAGAGAGAGGGGGGGGGGGGGTGAGAGCGGGAGAGAGAGAGAGAGAGGGGAGAGAAAGAGAGAGAGGGGGGGAGAGAGAGAGAAAAAGTGTGAGAGAGAGAGGGGGGAGACAGAGAGAGAGCGAGAGAGAGAAAGAGAGAAAAAGGGGGGAGGGGGAGAGAGAGGGACAAAAAGAGAGAGAGGGAGAGAGAGAGAAAGAGGGAGAGAGGGGGGAGGGGGAGAGAGAGAGGGGGAGAGAGAGAGGGAGAGAAAGAGAGAGAGGGGGAGAGAGACAGAAAGAGGGGGGGGAGAGAGAGGGAGAGAGATAGAGAGGGGGACAGAGAGAGAGAGAGAGAAAGAGAGAGAGGGGGAGAGAGAGAGAGAGAGAGGGGGGGAGAGAGAGGGGGGGAGACAGAGAGAGGGAGAGACAGAGGAAGAGAGAGGCAGAGAGAGAGAGGGAGAGAGAGAGGAAGAGAGAGAGGGGGGAGAGAGCAAGAGAGAGAGGGGGGAGAGAGGGGGGAGACAGAGAGAGGGAGAGAGAAAGAGAGAGGCAGAGAGGGAGAGAGAGGCAGAGAGGGAGAGAGGGAGGGAGAGAGAGAGAGAGAGAGAGGAAGAGAGAGAGGGGGGAGACAGAGAGAGGGAGAGAGAGGCAGAGAGAGAGAGGGAGAAAGAAAGAGGGAGAGAGAGGCAGAGAGAGAGAGGGAGAGAAAGAGAGAGAGGGGGGAGAGAGGGGGGAGACAGAGAGAGAGGTAGGGAGAGAGAGAGAGAGAGAGGAAGAGAGAGGGGGGGAGAGAGCGAGAGAGAGAGGGGGGGAGACAGAGAGAGGCAGAGAGAGAGAGGGAGAGAGAAAGAGAGAGGGAGAGAGAGAGAGGGGGGGAGAGAGGGGGGAGAGAGGGAGGGAGAGAGGAAGAGAGAGAGGGGGGAGAGAGAGCGAGAGAGAGAGAGGGGGGAGACAGAGAGAGAGAGAGGGAGAGAGAGGGGGGAGAGAGAGGGGCAGACAGTGAGAGAGAGAGCAAGAGAGAGAGAGAGAGAGAGAGTGGAATGAAGCAAGAGTCTGACTCAGCAGGTATGTATCACGTGCAGGCCGTTAGTTCAGTGATGTTTCAACCAACTAACCAGATATGTCCAGGGTGTATCCCGCCTTCCGCCCCAATGAAGCTGAGATGGGCTCCAGCACCCCTCCCACCCTCTCGAAAGGGACAAGCGGTAGAAAATAGATGGATGGATGTTTTAAATCACTTTTATTGAGGGCCGCGTCGCATTTATGGCTAAGGGGACTTGACACATGGAAGCTCACTGAATGACAACATTAAAGATAGAATAGAGTTTGATTGTCATTATTACAGTCAACAAAATATGAGCAGATCCCCTAAGGTGCATACACAATCATTTAGTAATATAAGTAGTAAAAAAATGATAAAAAAGAAGATATGTATATATATATATATATATATATATATATATATATATATATATATATAAACCCCATTTCCATATGAGTTGTGAAATGGTGTTAGATGTAAATATAAACGGAATACAATGATTTGCAAATCATTTTCAAGCCATATTCAGTTGAATATGCTACAAAAACAACATATTTCATGTTCAAACTCATAAACTTTTTTTGTTTTTGCAAATAATCCTTAAAGGCCTACTGAAAGCCACTACTAGCGACCACGCAGTCTGATAGTTTATATATCAATGATGTAATCTTAACATTGCAACACATGCCAATACGGCGGGTTAACTTAGAAAGTGACATTTTACATTTCCCGCTAAACTTCCGCTTGAAAACGTCTATGTATGATGACGTATGCGCGTTGACGTCAATGGTTGAAACGTAAGTATTGGTACCCCATTGAATCCAATACAAAAAAGCTCTGTTTTCATCTCAAAATTCCACAGTATTCTGGACATCTGTGTTGGTGAATCTTTTGCAATTTGTTTAATGAACAATGAAGACTGCAAAGAAGAAAGTTGTAGGTGGGATCGGTGTATTAGCGGTTGGCTGCAGCAACACAACCAGGAGGACTTTGACTTGGATAGCAGACACGACCTCACCTTGACTTCCTCCGTCTCCGGGCCGCTGACCGCATCTATGATCGTCGCTCCGTCGATCGCTGGAACGCAGGTGAGCACGGGTGTTGATGAGCAGATGAGGGCTGGCTGGCGTAGGTGGATAGCTAATGTTTTTAGCATAACTGTGAGGTCCGGTTGCTAAGTTAGCTTCAATGGCGTCGTTAGCACAGCATTGTTAAGCCAGGCTGGAAAGCATTAACCGTGTAGTTACATGTCCACGGTTTAATAGTATTGTTGATCTTCTGTCTATCCTTCCAGTCAGGGGTTTATTTCTTTTGTTTCTATCTGCATTTAAGCCCGATGCTATCACGCTAGCTCCGTAGCTAAAGAGCTTCGCCGATGTATTGTCGTGGAGATAAAAGTCACTGTGAATGTCCATTTCGCCTTCTCCACTCTCATTTTCAAGAGGATATAGTATCCGAGGTGGTTTAAAATACAAATCCGTGATCCACAATAGAAAAAGGAGAAAGTGTGGAATCCAATGAGCCCTTTCACCTAAGTTACGGTCAGAGCGAAAAAAGATACGTCCTGCGCTGCACTCTAGTCCTTCACTCTCACGTTCCTCATCCACAAATCTTTCATCCTGGCTCAAATGAATGGGGTAATCGTTGCTTTCTCGGTCCGAATCTCTCTCGCTGCTGGTGTAAACAATGGGGAAATGTGAGGCGCCCTTCAACCTGTGACGTCACGCTACTTCCGGTACAGGCGAGGCTTTTTTATCAGCGACCAAAAGTTGCGAACTTTATCGTCGATGTTCTCTTCTAAATCCTTTCAGCAAAAATATGGCAATATCGCGAAATGATCAAGTATGACACATAGAATGGATTTGCTATCCCCGTTTGAATGAGAAAAATTCATTTCAGTAGGCCTTTAGGTTACAATGTTGGATGTTGGTATATACCAGGGGTCGGCAACCCAAAATGTTGAAAGAGCCATATGGGTGAGGGCCGACATCCGGGCAACTGAGCTACATACGGGTTCTTCGAGCCATAGCAACCAGACTGGCGTTGAAAACAAACCGTTGCCCTTACTCTTTAACTTGTCGACCTACGCTGGTTAAACCCGTCATTCTGCCTCCAAAATGCCGAAAAACTGTGTTGTTTTTGGTTGTGCTAACCACAACTGGAAACAGGGAAAACAAAGGTTGTATTTTGTTCTGCCAAAGCGTGATAAAAGCCCACAGAGACGAGACAAATGGCTCGCAGCTTTACACCGGGAAAACGAGGACGGTTCTCACTGGAGTCCCCCAAAGTCCCGGGTCGTGTGTTCGGATCACTTCGTTTCTGGTAAATATAAGGAACAAAAATCCACCTTCTTAACCACAACTTGGCTATACCGTCCGTGCTAATGTTGTACTAGTTGAATTTGTACCTTATAACGTTCGACAGCTGAAGTTGTTGTTGTACAAAAATAACATGCGGTATATACTGTATAGTCTATAGCCTAGCTAGCTATTTTCGAAAACCGGACAACGAGAGGATACCAAAGGCAGCGTTAAGATGGACACCACCGGGAAAACGTAAACCAGGGCGGCCAAAGAACACCTGGCGAAGAACAGTTGTACTTAAACAATACATGTAGCCCTCAAATCTGTCAATATTTTATACACTAACACTTGATCTTCCGCGTCTCTTTCTTAGTAGCGCGCAGGCTAAGCTAACTAGCAAGCTAAGCTAAGCCTGAGAAGCTTTAAAGTTCACTGAAACGAGTCTGACGCAAATAATACATTTTCGTTTTCTCACACGATATGCGAATAAGTAAAAATGCGTAAATGAAGGATTTAACGCCGACTTCCAAGCCACAACGCTCGTTAAATGCTTTTTCTGTCAATGCTGTGTTCGCTGGTTTGTTTTCAACCAATTCCCGGTTGCTAGGGGATTGGTGGGCGGAAGTGACGTAGGTCCGCCCTCACCCATTGGAGCAAAAATACAAAAACAAATTTGTCTGGAGCCGCAACAAATTAAAAGCCATATTACATACAAATAGTGTGTCATGAGATATACATAGAATTGAGATGACTTAAAGGAAACTAAATGAGCTCAAATATAGCTACAAATGAGGCATAATGATGCAATATGTACATATAGCTAGCCTAAATAGCATGTTAGCATCGATTAGCTTGCAGTCATGCAGTGACCAAATATGTCTGACTAGCACTCCACACAAGTCAATAACATCAACAAAACTCACCTTTGTGCCTTCACGCACAACGTTAAAAGTGTGGTGGACAAAATGAGACAGAAAAAGAAGTGGCATAAAACACGTCCTAGAAAGTCGGAGAAAGTTCTACATGTAACAACCAAGGTGAGTTCAAGGACCGCCAAAATTAGTAGGACAAAACGGCGCTTGCCAAATACTCGCATGTTTAATACAAACAGTGTGATTTATAACAATTAGGGAGGTTTGTGTCATGTTTGTCCTCCTACAGAAACCATACTAAAACAAAAAATAAAAATGTTTCCCCTCATCTTTTTCCATTTTTCATACATTTTTTAAAAAAGTTTCAGAGAGCCACTAGGGCGGCGCTAAAGAGCCGCATGCGGCTCTAGAGCCGCGGGTTGCCGACCCCTGGTATATACTGTACATACCAAATATGTATTTACACAAAACCACACTTAACAAAAACAATTTAAAAAAGACATTCCCCCTGGTTGATATTTTAGTAGTTTTAATACATAAAAAAATGACAAAAAATAATGAAAATAAAATACATAAATAAAATAAAATACCAATAAATAAAATAAAAAACATACACTTTAAAAGTCTTGAATCTGTGATCTTCCATCCATTTTCTACCGCTTGTCCCTTTCGGGGTGGCGGCGGGAAACACTTAACCCAGGGAAAATAAGACAGAAGTCTAATTAAAACAGTAATGGTGGATCATGACAAAGAAAAGTCCAATGTGATATTAAAAAGGTAAAAGTGCATGAGGAGTAATCACTTCAACTCTACCATGTCTGCAGATTCATGCTAACACAACTCTACCATGTCTGCAGATTCATGCTACACAACTCTACCATGTCTGCAGATTCATGCTAACACAACTCTACCATGTCTGCAGATTCATGCTACACAACTCTACCATGTCTGCAGATTCATGCTAACACAACTCTACCATGTCTGCAGATTCATGCTACACAACTCTACCATGTCTGCAGATTCATGCTAACACAACTCTACCATGTCTGCAGATTCATGCTAACACAACTCTACCATGTCTGCAGATTCATGCTACACAACTCTACCATGTCTGCAGATTCATGCTAACACAACTCTACCATGTCTGCAGATTCATGCTAACACAACTCTACCATGTCTGCAGATTCATGCTACACAACTCTACCATGTCTGCAGATTCATGCTACACAACTCTACCATGTCTGCAGATTCATGCTAACACAACTCTACCATGTCTGCAGATTCATGCTAACACAACTCTACCATGTCTGCAGATTCATGCTAACACAACTCTACCATGTCTGCAGATTCATGCTACACAACTCTACCATGTCTGCAGATTCATGCTAACACAACTCTACCATGTCTGCAGATTCATGCTAACACAACTCTACCATGTCTGCAGATTCATGCTACACAACTCTACCATGTCTGCAGATTCATGCTAACACAACTCTACCATGTCTGCAGATTCATGCTAACACAACTCTACCATGTCTGCAGATTCATGCTACACAACTCTACCATGTCTGCAGATTCATGCTAACACAACTCTACCATGTCTGCAGATTCATGCTACACAACTCTACCATGTCTGCAGATTCATGCTAACACAACTCTACCATGTCTGCAGATTCATGCTAACACAACTCTACCATATCTGCAGATTCAATCAATAAGGAGGCAATATCAAGCAGCGTTGGGAGTAACTCAATGCAGTATGTAGTAAACCAGTAGGCACAATCTGCAATCAGCGCACCTGGACCTCATGAGAGGGAGCTGAATAAAGGACCAGTGGACCCAAGGATCCTGGCGGGAACTTAGTTTCTCAATGGTGTAGTCTAGCTTGATGCTCTCTGTTTTCCCTCCATGCCTGACTTCCTTGTTTGTCTTCCCTCAGTGCCCTCCCGAGTTTTGCCCTTGGTGATTCTTCCGTTGATGTCCCCTGTGGACTTTGGACTGTCTTCCTCGATCCTGGACCCTCGCCCGGACGCGGACCTTGTCACTCCTCTCCTGCCCTGGACCACCTGCCTGCCCCACGGACTGCCTCGTTCCTTCGCTCTCAACACTTGGTAACACACACTTCAGCTAACTACACACATAACCTCACACACACACACACTCTTGGGTTTTGACACTCTCCATTTCCTTAGCTAAGTTTATTAGTTAGTATTGTTTATTATTGACTATATATATATATATAATACATTATTGAACATTACTGCCCCCTGGTGTCTGAGCCGTCATCTCCCTCTGTTAAACCATAACACTTTGGCCATTAAAAGCCAGTCATTACCAGGAGTTATCTCACCTTCTGAGCAGCCTCTGATGTACTAATGGTTTCTAATGTTGTAAAAATGTGTGGAATAAATATTAAATTTCAACATTTCTGTCAACGAAGATTTGCTTCAGCCTGCGACACATAGTCATTTTGATAGTAGGCTAATATAGCTAATATAGACACTTACATCATGTGTTGCCTTCATTATAACACTTATATAAGACTTTTAAAGTCATTTTGATAGTAGGCTAATATAGACACTTACATCATGTGTTGCCTTCATTATAACACTTATATAAGACTTTTAAAGTCATTTTGATAGTAGGCTAATATAGACACTTACATCATGTGTTGCCTTCATTATAACACTTATATAAGACTTTTAAAGTCATTTTGATAGTAGGCTAATGTAGACACGTACATCATGTGTTGTCTTCATTATAACACTTATATAAGACTTTTAAAGTCATTTTGATAGTAGGCTAATGTAGACACGTACATCATGTGTTGTCTTCATTATAACACTTATATAAGACTTTTAAAGTCATTTTGATAGTAGGCTAATGTAGACACGTACATCATGTGTTGTCTTCATTATAACACTTATATAAGACTTTTAAAGTCATTTTGATAGTAGGCTAATATAGACACTTACATCATGTGTTGCCTTCATTATAACACTTATATAAGACTTTTAAAGTCATTTTGATAGTAGGCTAATATAGACACTTACATCATGTGTTGCCTTCATTATAACACTTATATAAGACTTTTAAAGTCATTTTGATAGTAGGCTAATATAGCTAATATAGACACTTACATCATGTGTTGCCTTCATTATAACACTTATATAAGACTTTTAAAGTCATTTTGATAGTAGGCTAATATAGACACTTACATCATGTGTTGCCTTCATTATAACACTTATATAAGACTTTTAAAGTCATTTTGATAGTAGGCTAATATAGCTAATATAGACACTTACATCATGTGTTGCCTTCATTATAACACTTATATAAGACTTTTAAAGTCATTTTGATAGTAGGCTAATATAGCTAATATAGACACTTACATCATGTGTTGCCTTCATTATAACACTTATATAAGACTTTTAAAGTCATTTTGATAGTAGGCTAATATAGCTAATATAGACACTTACATCATGTGTTGCCTTCATTATAACACTTATATAAGACTTTTAAAGTCATTTTGATAGTAGGCTAATGTAGACACTTACATCATGTGTTGCCTTCATTATAACACTTATATAAGACTTTTAAAGTCATTTTGATAGTAGGCTAATATAGACACTTACATCATGTGTTGTCTTCATTATAACACTTATATAAGACTTTTAAAGTCATTTTGATAGTAGGCTAATATAGCTAATATAGACACTTACATCATGTGTTGCCTTCATTATAACACTTATATAAGACTTTTAAAGTCATTTTGATAGTAGGCTAATATAGACACTTACATCATGTGTTGCCTTCGTTATAACACTTATATAAGACTTTTAAAGTCATTTTAATAGTAGGCTAATATAGACACTTACATCATGTGTTGCCTTCATTATAACACTTATACAAGACTTTTAAAGTCATTTTGATAGTAGGCTAATATAGCTAATATAGACACTTACATCATGTGTTGCCTTCGTTATAACACTTATATAAGACTTTTAAAGTCATTTTGATAGTAGGCTAATATAGACACTTACATCATGTGTTGCCTTCATTATAACACTTATATAAGACTTTTAAAGTCATTTTGATAGTAGGCTAATATAGACACTTACATCATGTGTTGCCTTCATTATAACACTTATATAAGACTTTTAAAGTCATTTTGATAGTAGGCTAATATAGACACTTACATCATGTGTTGCCTTCGTTATAACACTTATATAAGACTTTTAAAGTCATTTTGATAGTAGGCTAATATAGACACTTACATCATGTGTTGCCTTCATTATAACACTTATATAAGACTTTTAAAGTCATTTTGATAGTAGGCTAATATAGCTAATATAGACACTTACATCATGTGTTGCCTTCATTATAACACTTATATAAGACTTTTAAAGTCATTTTGATAGTAGGCTAATATAGCTAATATAGACACTTACATCATGTGTTGCCTTCATTATAACACTTATATAAGACTTTTAAAGTCATTTTGATAGTAGGCTAATATAGCTAATATAGACACTTACATCATGTGTTGCCTTCATTATAACACTTATATAAGACTTTTAAAGTCATTTTGATAGTAGGCTAATATAGACACTTACATCATGTGTTGCCTTCATTATAACACTTATATAAGACTTTTAAAGTCATTTTGATAGTAGGCTAATATAGCTAATATAGACACTTACATCATGTGTTGCCTTCATTATAACACTTATATAAGACTTTTAAAGTCATTTTGATAGTAGGCTAATATAGCTAATATAGACACTTACATCATGTGTTGCCTTCATTATAACACTTATATAAGACTTTTAAAGTCATTTTGATAGTAGGCTAATATAGCTAATATAGACACTTACATCATGTGTTGCCTTCATTATAACACTTATATAAGACTTTTAAAGTCATTTTGATAGTAGGCTAATGTAGACACTTACATCATGTGTTGCCTTCATTATAACACTTATATAAGACTTTTAAAGTCATTTTGATAGTAGGCTAATATAGACACTTACATCATGTGTTGTCTTCATTATAACACTTATATAAGACTTTTAAAGTCATTTTGATAGTAGGCTAATATAGCTAATATAGACACTTACATCATGTGTTGCCTTCATTATAACACTTATATAAGACTTTTAAAGTCATTTTGATAGTAGGCTAATATAGACACTTACATCATGTGTTGCCTTCGTTATAACACTTATATAAGACTTTTAAAGTCATTTTGATAGTAGGCTAATATAGACACTTACATCATGTGTTGCCTTCATTATAACACTTATATAAGACTTTAAAAGTCATATTGATAGTAGGCTATTATAGCTAATATAGACACATCATGTGTTGCCTTCATTATAACACTTATATAAGACTTTTAAAGTCATTTTGATAGTAGGCTAATAGAGACACTTACATCATGTGTTGCCTTCATTATAACACTTATATAAGACTTTTAAAGTCATTTTGATAGTAGGCTAATATAGACACTTACATCATGTGTTGCCTTCGTTATAACACTTATATAAGACTTTTAAAGTCATTTTAATAGTAGGCTACTATAGACACTTACATCATGTGTTGCCTTCATTATAACACTTATATAAGACTTTTAAAGTCATTTTGATAGTAGGCTAATATAGCTAATATAGACACTTACATCATGTGTTGCCTTCGTTATAACACTTATATAAGACTTTTAAAGTCATTTTGATAGTAGGCTAATATAGACACTTACATCATGTGTTGCCTTCATTATAACACTTATATAAGACTTTTAAAGTCATTTTGATAGTAGGCTAATATAGACACTTACATCATGTGTTGCCTTCATTATAACACTTATATAAGACTTTTAAAGTCATTTTGATAGTAGGCTAATATAGACACTTACATCATGTGTTGCCTTCGTTATAACACTTATATAAGACTTTTAAAGTCATTTTGATAGTAGGCTAATATAGACACTTACATCATGTGTTGCCTTCATTATAACACTTATATAAGACTTTTAAAGTCATTTTGATAGTAGGCTAATATAGCTAATATAGACACTTACATCATGTGTTGCCTTCGTTATAACACTTATATAAGACTTTTAAAGTCATTTTGATAGTAGGCTAATATAGACACTTACATCATGTGTTGCCTTCATTATAACACTTATATAAGACTTTTAAAGTCATTTTGATAGTAGGCTAATATAGACACTTACATCATGTGTTGCCTTCATTATAACACTTATATAAGACTTTTAAAGTCATTTTGATAGTAGGCTAATATAGACACTTACATCATGTGTTGCCTTCGTTATAACACTTATATAAGACTTTTAAAGTCATTTTGATAGTAGGCTAATATAGACACTTACATCATGTGTTGCCTTCATTATAACACTTATATAAGACTTTTAAAGTCATTTTGATAGTAGGCTAATATAGACACTTACATCATGTGTTGCCTTCATTATAACACTTATATAAAACTTTTAAAGTCATTTTGATAGTAGGCTAATATAGACACTTACATCATGTGTTGCCTTCGTTATAACACTTATATAAGACTTTTAAAGTCATTTTGATAGTAGGCTAATATAGACACTTACATCATGTGTTGCCTTCATTATAACACTTATATAAGACTTTTAAAGTCATTTTGATAGTAGGCTAATATAGCTAATATAGACACTTACATCATGTGTTGCCTTCGTTATAACACTTATATAAGACTTTTAAAGTCATTTTGATAGTAGGCTAATATAGACACTTACATCATGTGTTGCCTTCATTATAACACTTATATAAGACTTTTAAAGTCATTTTGATAGTAGGCTAATATAGACACTTACATCATGTGTTGCCTTCGTTATAACACTTATATAAGACTTTTAAAGTCATTTTGATAGTAGGCTAATGTAGCTAATATAGACACTTACATCATGTGTTGCCTTCGTTATAACACTTATATAAGACTTTTAAAGTCATTTTGATAGTAGGCTAATATAGACACTTACATCATGTGTTGCCTTCGTTATAACACTTATATAAGACTTTTAAAGTCATTTTGATAGTAGGCTAATATAGCTAATATAGACACTTACATCATGTGTTGCCTTCATTATAACACTTATATAAGACTTTTAAAGTCATTTTGATAGTAGGCTAATATAGACACTTACATCATGTGTTGCCTTCGTTATAACACTTATATAAGACTTTTAAAGTCATTTTGATAGTAGGCTAATATAGACACTTACATCATGTGTTGCCTTCATTATAACACTTATATAAGACTTTTAAAGTCATTTTGATAGTAGGCTAATATAGACACTTACATCATGTGTTGCCTTCGTTATAACACTTATATAAGATTTTTAAAGTCATTTTGATAGTAGGCTAATATAGACACTTACATCATGTGTTGCCTTCATTATAACACTTATATAAGACTTTTAAAGTCATTTTGATAGTAGGCTAATATAGCTAATATAGACACTTACATCATGTGTTGCCTTCGTTATAACACTTATATAAGACTTTTAAAGTCATTTTGATAGTAGGCTAATATAGACACTTACATCATGTGTTGCCTTCATTATAACACTTATATAAGACTTTTAAAGTCATTTTGATAGTAGGCTAATATAGCTAATATAGACACTTACATCATGTGTTGCCTTCGTTATAACACTTATATAAGACTTTTAAAGTCATTTTGATAGTAGGCTAATATAGACACTTACATCATGTGTTGCCTTCGTTATAACACTTATATAAGACTTTTAAAGTCATTTTGATAGTAGGCTAATATAGACACTTACATCATGTGTTGCCTTCATTATAACACTTATATAAGACTTTTAAAGTCATTTTGATAGTAGGCTAATATAGCTAATATAGACACTTACATCATGTGTTGCCTTCGTTATAACACTTATATAAGACTTTTAAAGTCATTTTGATAGTAGGCTAATATAGACACTTACATCATGTGTTGCCTTCATTATAACACTTATATAAGACTTTTAAAGTCATTTTGATAGTAGGCTAATATAGACACTTACATCATGTGTTGCCTTCGTTATAACACTTATATAAGACTTTTAAAGTCATTTTGATAGTAGGCTAATATAGACACTTACATCATGTGTTGCCTTCATTATAACACTTATATAAGACTTTTAAAGTCATTTTGATAGTAGGCTAATATAGCTAATATAGACACTTACATCATGTGTTGCCTTCGTTATAACACTTATATAAGACTTTTAAAGTCATTTTGATAGTAGGCTAATATAGACACTTACATCATGTGTTGCCTTCATTATAACACTTATATAAGACTTTTAAAGTCATTTTGATAGTAGGCTAATATAGACACTTACATCATGTGTTGCCTTCGTTATAACACTTATATAAGACTTTTAAAGTCATTTTGATAGTAAGCTAATATAGACACTTACATCATGTGTTGCCTTCATTATAACACTTATATAAGACTTTTAAAGTCATTTTGATAGTAGGCTAATATAGCTAATATAGACACTTACATCATGTGTTGCCTTCGTTATAACACTTATATAAGACTTTTAAAGTCATTTTGATAGTAGGCTAATATAGACACTTACATCATGTGTTGCCTTCATTATAACACTTATATAAGACTTTTAAAGTCATTTTGATAGTAGGCTAATATAGACACTTACATCATGTGTTGCCTTCGTTATAACACTTATATAAGACTTTTAAAGTCATTTTGATAGTAGGCTAATATAGACACTTACATCATGTGTTGCCTTCATTATAACACTTATATAAGACTTTTAAAGTCATTTTGATAGTAGGCTAATATAGCTAATATAGACACTTACATCATGTGTTGCCTTCGTTATAACACTTATATAAGACTTTTAAAGTCATTTTGATAGTAGGCTAATATAGACACTTACATCATGTGTTGCCTTCATTATAACACTTATATAAGACTTTTAAAGTCATTTTGATAGTAGGCTAATATAGCTAATATAGACACTTACATCATGTGTTGCCTTCGTTATAACACTTATATAAGACTTTTAAAGTCATTTTGATAGTAGGCTAATATAGACACTTACATCATGTGTTGCCTTCGTTATAACACTTATATAAGACTTTTAAAGTCATTTTGATAGTAGGATAATATAGACACTTACATCATGTGTTGCCTTCATTATAACACTTATATAAGACTTTTAAAGTCATTTTGATAGTAGGCTAATATAGCTAATATAGACACTTACATCATGTGTTGCCTTCGTTATAACACTTATATAAGACTTTTAAAGTCATTTTGATAGTAGGCTAATATAGACACTTACATCATGTGTTGCCTTCATTATAACACTTATATAAGACTTTTAAAGTCATTTTGATAGTAGGCTAATATAGACACTTACATCATGTGTTGCCTTCGTTATAACACTTATATAAGACTTTTAAAGTCATTTTGATAGTAGGCTAATATAGACACTTACATCATGTGTTGCCTTCATTATAACACTTATATAAGACTTTTAAAGTCATTTTGATAGTAGGCTAATATAGCTAATATAGACACTTACATCATGTGTTGCCTTCGTTATAACACTTATATAAGACTTTTAAAGTCATTTTGATAGTAGGCTAATATAGACACTTACATCATGTGTTGCCTTCATTATAACACTTATATAAGACTTTTAAAGTCATTTTGATAGTAGGCTAATATAGACACTTACATCATGTGTTGCCTTCGTTATAACACTTATATAAGACTTTTAAAGTCATTTTGATAGTAAGCTAATATAGACACTTACATCATGTGTTGCCTTCATTATAACACTTATATAAGACTTTTAAAGTCATTTTGATAGTAGGCTAATATAGCTAATATAGACACTTACATCATGTGTTGCCTTCGTTATAACACTTATATAAGACTTTTAAAGTCATTTTGATAGTAGGCTAATATAGACACTTACATCATGTGTTGCCTTCATTATAACACTTATATAAGACTTTTAAAGTCATTTTGATAGTAGGCTAATATAGACACTTACATCATGTGTTGCCTTCGTTATAACACTTATATAAGACTTTTAAAGTCATTTTGATAGTAGGCTAATATAGACACTTACATCATGTGTTGCCTTCATTATAACACTTATATAAGACTTTTAAAGTCATTTTGATAGTAGGCTAATATAGCTAATATAGACACTTACATCATGTGTTGCCTTCGTTATAACACTTATATAAGATTTTTAAAGTCATTTTGATAGTAGGCTAATATAGACACTTACATCATGTGTTGCCTTCGTTATAACACTTATATAAGACTTTTAAAGTCATTTTGATAGTAGGCTAATATAGACACTTACATCATGTGTTGCCTTTGTTATAACACTTATATAAGACTTTTAAAGTCATTTTGATAGTAGGCTAATATAGACACTTACATCATGTGTTGCCTTCATTATAACACTTATATAAGACTTTTAAAGTCATTTTGATAGTAGGCTAATATAGCTAATATAGACACTTACATCATGTGTTGCCTTCGTTATAACACTTATATAAGATTTTTAAAGTCATTTTGATAGTAGGCTAATATAGACACTTACATCATGTGTTGCCTTCGTTATAACACTTATATTAGGCTTTTAATTTTTTGCGGCTCCAGACAGATTAATTTTTTTGTATTTTTGATCCAATATTCAAACCCAACGTTGTTGGTAGCGGATCCCTGGTAGAGGTGAACTACAACACTCATTGGTCAGTTTGTATTGAAGTTCATGCAACATAATACAACAACTCCTCTTCACTTCTGGAGGTTTATAATGAAGAGAGAAAAATGGCTGGCATTTCATTGAAAATCAACATGTTCATATTTGGCAAAGCACACAGTTCCAGCATGGATATAGTTGGAAGTATTTGAAAATGATACATAGACTGCTTGAAAGCCACAAAAGGTCTAACTTACAGTCTTTATGTAAACCTAGAAGTGTGCATCACCCATTAGGAAGATGTCCTCTTCTCAAGGGCCTCAGCTCTGGCCCTTTCCACTTTGCCCTTCTCTCCCTGGAAATAGTCCGAGTCGATCCAGCCCGGCTCCCCAGAGAGTTTTACATAGACGTCCCCGTCGCTCTCCGTGACCGTGTGGACTCGCTGCTTCACTCCTTTGGAGAACCATCTGGGCCGAGGGCTTTTCTGGGTGGGGTCAGTGGCCTTGTAGAAGCCTTCACCTTTGGCCAGGGAAATCTTGTACTTGTGTCGGGGACACACGATGCACAGCTTGCCATCAATGTCCTGCCATGTTGGAGAAGACCGTCAACCAATGACTGCCTGATTGATGCTTGATGATGCAAACCTCACCTCGATGTCCCCGTTGTGCAGCATCCCACCAGCGTCTGTTGAAAGGAGGAAATAATCACTATATTGCAGGAGGCTCGCACTGATATCGAAATGCACCACTGTGTTATCACCCTCTGGTCCTATACTGCAGGCTCTTCAACCCCGTGTTCAGTTCAAAACTTGGGAGGCAAACATTTTTGCAGCCAATTCCTCAAAACAGTAGAGTTCTCTTGTTCTATAGAAAAACTTGGACCACCGTCTATGCAGATCCTAGCATTGACTAGTGAAGTGAATGAATGAACTCATTATGTTTTGCATCTGGTGAATGTTCATATTCACCTTGGAGAATTACAACCACCAAGTTGAAGTAAATAGTGGTATTTCAGTTTGAGCACATAATAAGATAAGGCTCCTTAGTTTGACATTCACAGGTGGATTGGATCACTTCTCGTAACTTCGGAATGCAAAAGTGATAGCCCTATCCTTGAGAAGAGACTACCTGTCTAGCTCAACGCCAAAATTTGAGTTATGACTTAAAGGCCTACTGAAATGACATTTTTTTATTTAAACGGGGATAGCAGATCCATTCTATGTGTCGTACTTGATCATTTTGCGATATTGCCATATTTTTGCTGAAAGGATTTAGTATAGAACAACGTCGATAAAGTTCGCAACTTTTGGTCTCTGATAAAAAAAAAACTTGCCCCTACCAGAAGTAGCGTGACGTTGTCAGTTGTTCACTCCCTCATATTTTCCTATTGTTTTCAACGCAGCTAGAGCGATTCGGACCATTACCCCATTAATTTGAGCCAGGATGAAAGATTCGTGGATGAGGAACGTTAGAGTGAAGGACTAGAATGCAGTGCAAGACATATCTTTTTTCGCTCTGACCGTAACTTAGGTACAAGCTGGCTCATTGGATTCCACACTCTCCTTTTTCTATTGTGGATCACGGATTTGTATTTTAAACCACCTGGGATACTATATCCTCTTGAAAATGAGAGTCGAGAACGCCAAATGGACATTCAGTGCCTTTTATCTCCACGACAATACATCGACGAAACGCTTTAGCTACGAGCTAACGTCATAGCATCGTGCTTTAACTGCATATAGAAACAAAAAAAATAAACCCCTGACTGGAAGGATAGATAGAAAATCAACAATACTATTAAACCGTGGACATGTAAATACACGGTTAATGCTTTCCAGGCTGGCGGAGGTTAACAATGCTGTGCTAACGACGCCATTGAAGCTAACTTAGCAACCGGACCGCACAGAGCTATGCTAAAAACATTAGCTCTCCACCTACGCCAGCCAGCCCTCATCTGCTCATCAACACCCGTGCTCACCTGCGTTCCAGCGATCGGCGGAAGGACGAAGGACTTCACCCGATGCGTTTGGCGGCCCGGAGACGTAGGAAGTCAAGGTGAGGTCGCCGGCTAGCGCGTCTGCTCTCCAACAAAGTCCTCCTGGTTGTGTTGCTGTAGTCCGCTGCTAAGTTCAAATCCCAGCCGAGTCATACCAAAGACTATAAAAATGGGACCCATAACCTCCCTGCTTGGCACTCAGCAACAAAGGGTTGGAGTTGGGGGTTAAATCACCAAAATGATTCCCGGGCGCGGTGCCGCTGCTGCCCACTGCTCCCCAAGGGGATGGGACGAATGCAGAGGACAAATTTCACCACATCTAGTGTGTGTGTGACAATCATTGGTACTTCAATCTTTAATCTTAATCTTTAATACACCGATCCCACCTACAACTGTCTTCTTTGCAGCCTTCATTGTTCATTAAACAAATTGCAAAAGATGTCCAGAATACTGTGGAATTATGAAATGAAAACAGAGCTTTTTGTATAGGATTCTACGGGGTACCATAACTTCCGTTAAACTGACTACGTCACACGCATACGTCATCATACCGCGACGTTTCAGCCGGATATTTCCCGGGAAATTTTAAATGTCACTTTATAAGTTAACCCGGCCGTATTGGCATGTGTTGCAATGTTAAGATTTCATCATTGATATATAAACTATCAGACTGCGTGGTCGCTAGTAGTGGCTTTCAGTAGGCCTTTAAAGCGTTTTTTTTCCTGACACTTCCACACGGACGTCTCCCTTTATGGTCGGGGTGTGCTCTCCTGACTTAGCACACACCCACAGAGACAGGAAGGAGGAATATAAAACTGATGGTTTGGCTTCTCCAAGTTAGGAGTGCCTCGTTTTTCTGACCTGACCTCCTCCAGGTACTGCAGTCCTGTATAATGACACTCGCTTGTAATAAAGCAACTTTTGGTTCAGTAAAGGATCTCCGACGTCTCTTTTGATCCATCCGCACTGCCGTGTCGCGAGGATGCCAAGACCAGAAATACACATCACTAGCGATGTGCGGATCGATACTGAAATATCGATACCGCCGATACCAGATCTTTATGCTCTAAATCAGGGGTGCCCACACTTTTTCTACAGGCGGGCTACTTTTCAATGTACCAAGTGGAGGGGATCTACCTCATTCATATATATCATTTATATTCATTTATTCATGAAAGAGAGGTTTTTGTTAACAAGTTAAAGGTGTTTTATGATAATACAAGCATGTTTAACACATATAGTTTTATGATAATACACGCATGTTTAACACATATAGTTTTATGATAATGCAAGCATGTTTAACACATATAGTTTTATGATAATACAAGCATGTTTAACACATATAGTTTTATGATAATACAAGCATGTTTAACACATACAGTTTTATGATAATACAAGCATGTTTAACACATATAGTTTTATGATAATGCAAGCATGTTTAACACATATAGTTTTATGATAATACAAGCATGTTTAACACATATAGTTTTATGATAATACAAGCATGTTTAACACATATAGTTTTATGACAATACAAGCATGTTTAACACATATAGTTTTATGATGATACAAGCATGTTTAACACATATAGTTTTATGATAATACAAGCATGTTTAACACATATAGTTTTCTTTCTTTCATGCAGACAAGAATATAAGTTGGTGTATTACTCAAATCAAATATCGATACTTTGGATACTTCTGTTATTTGCGATATTGTGTATCATAAACAGGAAGACAGTGTCAAAAATAACTAAACTTGTGAATGTTGAATGCATTTGTTTGCAACAAGTTTTACAATAACATGTTCATGGAACTGAATTGTGACTTACTTTGTATTCAAATTATTTCATCGCTATTAGTATGTTACTTATTTCCTTTTGTCATGGGTTGAAACACCATTTTCATATACTTTGCATGATTTTGTTCTCTGTATTTTTCTGTTGTATCAGCTTGGCTGTATTGTTACTCACGCCAGTACCTCGACATACGTCAGAGTGTGAAATAAATAAAGATATAATAATAATAGACACTTTGAGATGTGTTATTGAAATGTTAAGTGCAATACAAATAAAATCTGTTATTATTATTAATAGGGATGCCGATGAATGCGTTAAAATGTAATATCGGAAATTATCGGTATCGTTTTTTTTATTATCTGTATCGTTGTTGTTGTTGTTGTTTTTTTTATTAAATCAACATAAAAAACCCAAGATACACTTACAATTAGTGCACCAACCCAAAAAACCTCCCTCCCCCTATTTCTTTCTGTTATTAATATTCTGGTTCCTACATTATATATCAATATATATCAATACAGTCTGCAAGGGATACAGTCCGTAAGCACACATGATTGTGCGTGCTGCTGCTCCACTAATAGTACTAACCTTTAACAGTTAATTTTACTCATTTTCATTCATTACTAGTTTCTATGTAACTGTTTTTATATTGTTTTACTTTCTTTTTTATTCAAGAAAATGTTTTTAATTTATTTATCTTATTTTATTATTATTTTTAAAAAGTACCTTATCTTCACCACACATGGTTGTCCAAATTAGGCATAATAATGTGTTAACTCCACGACTGCATATATCGGTTGATATCGGTATCGGTTGATATCGGTATCGGTAATTAAAGAGTTGGACAATATCGGAATATCGGATATCGGCAAAAAGCCATTATCGGACATCCCTAATTATTAATAATAACAATAACAACAATAATAATATATGATAATGAAAACAAAAATAGATAAATACTAATATAATAATCAATACTATAATTGATAAAAAATAATAAATAAATAACTATTTTTTTATTCTATTTTATTATTTGAAATACACAACTTTTTACATTTTAGCAGACAGTTTAGGTGTATTTGCATAAAGTATCTGTATCGGATCGGTATCACCAATACCAGCCTGTATCTAACTTGGTATCGGATCGGAAGGAAAATTAGTGCTATCGCACATCGCTAGCATGGACATTTTAACCTTGCTAGCAGACATACAACTTGTGACTTACATTACTGAGGCGTTCCTTGAGGCACACCTTTAAGTCTTATCCTTTTTTGGCAGCTACACATTTTTGTTGGTAATGTGATTCACGCAACTAAGATGTTGCTGCAGCTTGTCTACTTCAGATGCCGTCAGTTTGTTATACTGGTAGCGTTCCTCAAAGTTCCATTTTAGGTTTTCTCTTTTTACCATATTTTTCGGACTATAAGGCGCACTTTTAAAATCCTTTCAAGTTTTTCAAAACTCGACAGTGCGCCTAATGTACGGAATAATTCTGGTTGTGCTTACCGACCTCGAAACAATTTTATTTGGTACGTGATGTAATGATAAGTGTGACCAGTAGATGGCGGTCACACATACGAGATACGTGTAGACTGCAATATGATGGCAGTCACACATAAGAGATACGTGTAGACTGCAATATGACGCCAGTAAACAACACCAAAACTTTAAATGTTCCATTGAAAATAAAAAACATTACACACGGCACTCAAAAATCTGTCAAAATGTTTTAGCACGACTTTGAAGCCGCATTGCTTGATGGATTGTCGGCCATTACAGCTACCTTAGTCGGAGGTACATGTATTACTATGGTGTGTGTATAAGGACCGCAAATTGGCACCCATTAGCAGACATATTATCTGGCGTTTTGTTTCGCAATATTATGCAAAAGAAACTTTTTGTACCTTCTGGTACCTGCTGATCTGTATTTGGGATCTGCATAAGTCCTGAAAATTTGCGCAAGTCCACGCCCAAGCCGTAGTGGATAATCTTCTTCTTTTTCTCTATCTTCTTGCTATGTGACATTCATGTTGCCATTTCTAATATAAAGTAGTGTAAAGTTCTTACTTATATCTGTCAGTAAAGTCACCATGAAAGCACTAAAACAGGGGTCACCAACGCGGTGCCCGCGGGCACCAGGTAGCCCGTAAGGACCAGATGAGTAGCCCGCTGGCCTGTTCTAAAAATAGCTCAAATAGCAGCACTTACCAGTGAGCTGCCTCTATTTTTTAAATTGTATTTATTTACTAGCAAGCTGGTCTCGCTTTGCCCGACATTTTTCATTGTAAGAGAGACAAAACTCAAATAGAATTTGAAAATCCAAGAAAATATTTTAAAGACTTGGTCTTCACTTGTTTAAATAAATTCATTAATTATTTTACTTTGCTTCTCATAACTTTCAGAAAGACAATTTTAGAGAAAAAATACAACCTTAAAAATGATTTTAGGATTTTTAAACACATATACCTTTTTACCTTTTAAATTCCTTCCTCTTCTTTCCTGACAATTTAAATCAATGTTCAAGTAAATTTTTTTATTTTTTATTGTAAAGAATAATAAATAAAAAATTTAATTTAATTCTTCATTTTAGCTTCTGTTTGTCGACGAAGAATATTTGTGAAATATTTCTTCAAACTTATGATTAAAATTCAAAAAAATTATTCTGGCAAATCTAGAAAATCTGTAGAATCAAATTTAAATCTTATTTCAAAGTCTTTTGAATTTATTTTAAAATTTTTGTTCTGGAAAATCTAGAAGAAATAATGATTTGTCTTTGTTAGAAATATAGCTTGGTCCAATTTGTTATATATTCTAACAAAGTGTAGATTGGATTTTAACCTATTTAAAACATGTCATCAAAATTCTAAAATTAATCTTAATCAGGAAAAATGACTCATGATGTTCCATAAATTCTTTTTTTTAAGTTTTTCTCTTCTTTTTTTCGGTTGAATTTTGAATTTTAAAGAGTCGAAATTGAAGATAAACTATGTTTCAAAATTTAATTGTCATTTTTTTTTCTTTTTTTCTCCTCTTTTAAACCGTTCAATTAAGTGTAAATATCATTAATTATTAATAATAACATAGAGTTAAAGGTAAATTGAGCAAATTGGCTATTTCTGGCAATTTATTGAAGTGTGTATCAAACTGGTAGCCCTTCGCATTAATCACTACCCAAGAAGTAGCTCTTGCTTTCAAAAAGGTTGGTGACCCCTGCACTAAAGCATACCGGTGTAGTGACTTTACATTATTCACCCAAGGAACTTTACTTATTAGAGACACATTTCGGGCGTTGTTGTTGCACTAGTGAGCCACGGATGAGGAGATGCTGCTCCGTTATTGATGGAAGTAAAGTGTGAATGTCATTAAAACAGTTAGCGCCATCTTTTGACACTTCTTCCACTCCCGTCCTTGCACGCTACACCGCTACAACAAGGAGAAGACGCTGTCCAAGTGGAGGCATGTTAATAAGAGCGCCAACCAAACAGCGCATCCTGAAGAGACTGTCAGAAAGTGAGTTGAAGATGATGTGTAAAACATTTTGAGCAAACATTACATGTTATGTAGACCACAAGGAAGTCTTTTACATTTAGAAAATAATCTGAATAATATGACTCCTTTAATGCGCCTTTTGTATGAAAATAGACCTGACTAGACCCGCTCATCGGCAGTGCGCCTTATAATCTGCTTCACCTTATGGTCAGGAAAATATGATAAACGTTTGGAGTTCAGTTTAAAAAAAGCTGTCAGAGACTCCCAGCAGATTCTCCAAAAAGAGGGGTGTCAAAGAGATGATCTTTGTTGCAGTAAGTCCTTAGAACCAACAGAGGGCTCCTGTAACTCTGACAAAATAAAAAGAGCAAAGTCAAACGTCCACTGTAGAGGACGCTGGTTCTCCACAACATACAAAATAAGATTTGGCCTTGTGGCCCACAGAACAATTGAGTGAAGTCTCCATGTCATGGACTTCCTGACAGACCGAAGACAGCACGTACGGCTGGGGAAGATTGTCTCGGACAGTGGAACCACCAACACTGGTACTCCTCAGGGCTGTGTACTCTCCCCCTGGCTCTTCTCCCTGGATACAAACTGCTGCACCTCCAGTCACCAATCCGTAAAACTGCTCAAGTTTGCGGATGACACCACCCTCATCGGGCTCATCTCGAATGGCGATGAGTCCGCCTACAGGAGAGAGGTGGACCGGCTGACGTCCTGGTGCAGCCTCAACAACCTGGAGCTGAACGCCCAGAAAACAGTGGAGATGATCATGGACTTCAGGAAAGTCACAGCCCCACCATCCCCCCTCACCCTGATTGACTCTCCCACCCCCGTCCCCATTGTGGACTCCTTCCGTTTCTTGGGCACCACCATCACCCAGGACCTCAAGTGGGAGCTGACCATCAGCTCCCTCATCAAGAAGGCCCAGCAGAGGATGTACTTCCTGCGGCAGCTGAGGAAACTTAAGGTGCCGACCGAGATGCTGGTGCAGTTTTACTCAGCCATCATAGAGTCCATCCTGACCTCCTCCATCACAGTGTGGTTCCCCGGCGCCACAGTCCAGGATAAGAATAGACTGCAGCGCATCGTACGTGCTGCTGAGAAGGTGATTGGCTGCAAGCTCCCATCCCTCCAGGACTTGTTCTCCTCCAGGACCAGGAGGCGTGTGGGTGGGATCACAGCTGACTCTTCTCACCCTGGACACAAACTATTCTCCCCTCTCCCCTCAGGCAGGAGACTACACTCCATCCAGACCCACACCTCCCGCCACCTCAACACTTTTTTCCCCTCGGCCATCAGGCAAATGAACAAGAACTCCTAACAGCAGCTCCTTGAATCCCTTCTAAGTCTATAACAAGATCTGATAGCTCAGTCACAGCTCTTTTTATACCAAATATGTGTTATATGTGTTTTATGTCGCACGTTTGCACCAAGAAAAATTCCTAGTTTGTGAACCCGTTCTCAAACAATGGCAATAAAACTATTCTGATTCTGATGTGTGTTTGTACCCGTGAAGTGAAAGCAAGATGGCACAGGAATATCCGTTATTGTGGCAAATATTATCTGATTGGCGTTGGCATGGCTGAGAGCAGCTTGCACAAACACAACTCACGATAGCAGTAAGAGTCCAGAGCATAGAAGCCTCCCTGGTGGTAGATGATCAGTACATCTCGACCTTCCAATGTTCTGAAAGTGCGCTTCGCCTCCATCAATTCTTCTTTCTTCCCCACCAAATGTGGCTCTCCTGCTGGCCCCTTCTGCTCCATAGCACTGTGGAATTCACCAAAGATCTTATTTCTGTCTTCAAGGGACATTTCTCCAAATCCATGTCTATTTTTGCTTGTTATTCTCTCTAAAGAAACAGACATATTTGTCTTTTTTACAACCCTAAATCTGATAATGCACATATTAGGGTTGTCCCGATGCCAATATTTTGGTACCGGTACCAAAATGTATTTCCATACTTTTCTAAATAAAGGGGGCCACAAAAAAATGTCATTATTGGCTTTATTGTAACAACAAATGTTAGTGTACATGAAACATACCGTATTTCCTTGAATAGCCGCCGGGGCGCTAATTAATTTAAAACCTCTTCTCACTCCTGCGTTTACCAAAAGCATGCGGGGTTGGCAAGCATGCGCTAATTATTTTAAAACCTCTTCTCACTCTGGCGCTTACCTTATGAAAATCACATTTAATAAAAAAAACGTTATTATGGTCTTACCTTTAGGTATAAATGAGTCCATGCACAGCTCCTATAGAAGTCTTCCTTATCTTTCTTCAGTTTTAAAAGTCTCTCTGTCTCGATGGAAATCTTCCTTTAAGTATTACCTCCTGCTTCGATTGAAAGTCCAGTTTAGAAAACTGTTTTATTTTAGATATGTAATCCTCTATGGTAAAAGTGCAAGCAAACAATGGCTGCTCACTCTTGCTGCGTGTTGTCTTCTTCTGCAGCGCCGGTCTTCTGCAGTACCAGCAGTCGCAAGAAGGATCACTAGCGCCCTCTACCACCAGGAGGCGGAAGTCATTTAATGACTCATATTTGACCCGGCGGAAGTGCCAAGCATGCGCTAATTATTTTGCGAAACGAGTTTGACCCGACTGTAATTCTAGGCAGGCGAATACTATATTCCCGGCGGCAATTCAAGGAAATACGGTATGTTTATTATTGTCATTTAGTCCTTAAATAAAATAGTGAACATACTAGACCAGTGTTTTTCAACCTTTTTTGAGTGAAGGCACATTTTTTGCATTGAAAAAATGCGGAGGCACACCACCAGCAGAAATCATTAAAAAAATGAATCTCGGTTGACGGTAAAAAGTCGTCGTCGCAATTGTTGGATGTGACTTTAAAGCATAACCAAGCATGCATCACTAGAGCTCTTGTCTCAAAGTAGGTGTACTGTCACCACCTGTCACATCACACCCTGACTTATTTAGACTTTTGTTGCTGTTTTCCTGTGTGTAGTGTTTTACTTCTTGTCTTGCGCTCCTATTTTGCTGGCTTTTTCTCTTTTTTTGGTATTTTCCTGTAGCAGTTTCATGTCTTCCTTTGAGCTATGTTTCCCGCATCTACTTTGTTTTTATCCTTCTTTGTGGGGACAATGTCGATTGTCATGTCATGTTCGGATGTACATTGTGGACGCCGTCTTTGCTCCGCAGTAAGTTTTTGCTGTCGTCCAGCATTCTGTTTTTTGTTGACTTTGTAGCCCGTTCAGTTTTAGTGTTGTTCTGCATAGCCTTCCCTAAGCTTCAATGCCTTTTCTTAGGGGCACTTACCTTTTGTTTATTTTCTGTTTAAGCATTAAATACCTTTTTACCTGCACGCTGCCCCCCGCTGTTTCCGACATCTACGAAGCAATTAGCTACCAGCCGCCGCCTACTGATTTGGAAGAGTATTACACGGTTACTCTGCCGAGCTCTAGACAGCATCGACACTCCACAACAACACATCATCTGCAGACTATAATTACTGCTTTGCAAAAAATATTTTTTACCCCAAATAGGTGAAATTCGATAATCTCCCACGGCACATCAGATTGTATCTCACGGCACACTAGTGTTCCGCGGCACAGTGGTTGAAAAACACTGTACTAGACAACTTGTCTTTTAGTAGTAAGTAAACAAACAAAGACTCCTAATTAGTCTATGCAGTAACATATTGTGTCATTTATACACCTATTATTTTGTACACATTATGAGGGACAAACTGTAAAAATGGATTATTAATCTACTTGTTCATTTACTGTTAATATCTGCTTATGTTCTCTTTGAACATGTTCTATCTACACTTCTGTTCAAATGTAATAATCACTTATTCTTCTCTTCTTTGATACTTGACATTAGTTTTGGATGATACCACACATTTAGGTATGGATGTGATACCAAGTAGTTACAGGATCATACATTGGTCATATTCAAAGTCCTCATGTGTCCAGGGACATATTTACTGACTTTATAAACATTATATGAATTTTTAAAAAAGGAAAAAAGATTTTGTGACGATAAAAAATATTGATGTAATCATAGTAGTATCGACTAGATACGCTCCTGTACTTGGTATCATTACAGTGGATGTCAGGTGTAGATCCACCCATGGCATTTGTTTACATTGTGACGGTGGTGAGCTATTGTATCCTCCTATGGCATGTTTAGCTATTCCTCGTCCTCCAGTGATAATGGTACTTGTCAGAAACTTACTTTATTTGTCGCCATGGAGGCCAGGATTAGTGATTTAGAATTAGCTAAAACACTGTGGATGGATGTTAGCCGCTAGCTAGCTAGCCATGTGTTAAAGCAGCTCTTCCTGAGGGTGTTTCAGTGTTATAACTTCACCTTTATCTTTACTTTTTACACCAAAATGCGTCCATTCCCCCTTTTCTGTCTACACACTGTGTCTGCTTGTAAGTACTCTGTGTGTGTGCGCTGCCCAACATGCTCCTCTGCTGGTAAAACCAGCAATGTCACCACGTGACGACGACTCGCCGTCATGCCCGTTAAAAAAAAGGGTGCAGGGATCAGTACTTTTTAGAGGTGGTATAGTACGGAATATGATTAATTAGTATGGCAGTACTATACTAGTACCGGTATAGCGTCCAACCCTACAAACTACACATAGAAACCCGAGCTGTGTGTGAACTAGCCAGTAACTGCCATGCTTCGAGTGGAGGATGTGTGAGCCACATAAAAGGACAAGTAGGCTAACGCACATTAGCCGTCATCCTTCCGCCCAGAAAGTCAAACCCGACTTGTCTCCATGTGCAATCTTTGTGACAACATACTAAAAATATCTCCTCGCAGGACCCCCACAAGAATGAGTCATGGAGTGGAATAACGAGCACTTCAGTGCAGGCTGAGTAAACACGGAAGGAAGCCTCCAGCTCATTTATGGGATGCTTTCTATAGGATAAGGTCGGGGGTCAGCAACCTGCGGCTCTTCAGTGCCGCCCTAGTGGCTCCCTGGAGCATTTTTGTATATACAACATAAATGTGTTATATGTGTTGTATGTTGCACCATTGCACCAAGTAAAACTCCTAGTTTGTGAACCCGTTCTCAAACAATGGCACTAAAAACTATTCTGATTCTGATTCTGATTAAGATTTAAAAAAGGATGGAAAATGGAAAAAGATGGGGGAAAATATTTATTTTGTTTTGGTATGTTTTTTGTTTGAGGACAAACATGACACACAGTTTAATATGTTTGTGTGTATGCTTCACTGATGACACTATTTGCTCAACATCCTTTTGTCCTAGCAGTTCTTGAACTCACCGTAGTGTGGACTGTGACGCAACAGTTTGTTTACATGTAACATTTTCCACTCCTTTTGTCTCATTTTGTCCATCAAACGTTTTATGCTGTGCGTGAATGCACACAGGTGAGCTTTGTTGATGTTATTGACGTGTTGGAGTGCTAATCAGGCATATTTGGTCAGTGCATGACTGCAAGCTAACCCATGCTAACATGCTATTTAGGCTAGCTGTATGTACATATTGCATCATTATGCCTCATTTGTAGCTATATTAGAGCTCATTTAATATCCTTGACTTTTGTACTCTTTGTATATGATTTAGTTTTGCATGTCTCATGACACATCATCTGTATGTAATATTGGCTGCATGTCTGATAGTTATTTGTGTGCCATGTTGTTCCAGACCACAGCAAACATTACCCACCTTGCCAAAGATAGTAATAAATCTATTAGAAGAAGACAGCCTGCAGTTTCCTCTAACTTGGACACACACATGTATACCTTTGGCCATTAAAAGCCAGTCATTACCAGGAGTTATCTCACCTTCTGAGTAGCCTCTGATGTACTAATGGTTTCTAATGTTGTAAAAATGTGTGGAATAAATATTACATTTCAACATTTCTGTCAACAAAGATTTGCTTCAGCCTGCGACACATAGTCATTTTGATAGTAGGCTAATATAGACACTTACATCATGTGTTGTCTTCATTATAACACTTATATAAGACTTTTAAAGTCATTTTGATAGTAGGCTAATATAGACACTTACATCATGTGTTGCCTTCATTATAACACTTATATAAGACTTTTAATTTTTTGCGGCTCCAGACAGATTAGTTTTTTGTATTTTTGGTCCAATATGTCTCTCTCAATGTTTTTTATTGGCCACCCCTGCGATAAGGGAAGCATACATGTTTTTTGGTCAATGCCTGTAAATAAAACAATCCACTATGTCAAAATAAAAATGTCTTACCTTGAAGTTGAGTCGTCTCAGTCCGGCCAAGCCAGTGTGTCGCTCTCAGCTGCACGTGTGAGGGAAGGAGGCCTGCTGGTTGTTATCTGCACACACCAGAGCTTTTATTGACGTGATGTGTTGCGCTCCTGTTTCCAACGTGCACAACAGCTTTAGCTACCAAGATACTTGTTTTAGTTACTAAAAAAATAAATAAAAATATTTGTATAATAATACGAACAGTTCCTAAAAATTATTTTAATCAACATTTTGATTGCAGTACCGACTTCAGCCGCTTGAATACCTTAAAATGTGTTTTGTGGCAATTCCAACTTTGACAACATTGTCAGTTGCTATGTAGAGTGGCGCTTTCCATCATTTTCAGCAGGCTGCATTGCAAAATGCCCTCTTCCTCTCACGCGAGATCCACCCAGGAATGGGACCATATGAATCCCTTCCCTGCTGTATACAAACCCCAAAAGCAGTGAAGTTGTCACGTTGTGTAAATGGTCAATAAAAAGAGAATACAACAAATCCTTTTCAACTTACATTCAATTGAATAGACTGCAAAGACAAGATATTTAACGTTGGAACTGGAAAATTGTGTTATTTTTTTGCAAATATTAGCTCATTTGGAATTTGATGCCTGCAACAGGTTTCAAAAAAGCTGGCACAAGTGGCAAAAAAGAGTGATAAAGTTGAGGAATGCTCGTCAAAGACTTATTTGGAACATCCCACAGGTGAACAGGCTCATTGGGAACACTCTACTATGGTTCTTCTTCTTTGTACTTTTGTAAACACTTGAAGAGTTTCTTGAAGTGGATCATATTAGTACATTGTTGGATTGCTTTGCTTAATCCATTCCATCATTTAATTCCACTTACTGATATACTGAAGGTCTTAAGTGTTGTACGTGCGTACAAATGTTTTAAATTACATTTTTCCCTTAGATTATATTTCTCCTCTTTTTTTGAGAATTGTTGTACATTCTTGGCTAGCAGGCTATAGTTTGCTTTGTGTATCATTTTAGCTGTTTGCAAATTCACTATTTGGTGGAATTTCAGTCCTTTTGATTCAATAAATAAACATGATGTATTATTACAACTAGAGATGTCCAATAATATCGGTCTGCCGATATTATCGGCCGATAAATGCGTTAAAATGTAATAGCGGAAATTATCGGTATCGTTTTTTTTATTATCAGTATCGGGTTTTTTTGGGGTTTTTTATTAAATCCACATAAAAAACACAAGATACACTTACAATTAGTGCACCAACCCAACAAACCTCCCTCCCCCATTTACACTCATTCACACAAAAGGGTTGTTTCTTTCTGTTATTAATACTCTGCTTCCTACATTATATATCAATATATATCAATACAGTCTGCAAGGGATACAGTCCGTAAGCACACATGATTGTGCGTGCTGCTGCTCCACTAATAGTACTAACCTTTAACACTTCATTTTACTCATTTTAATTCATTACTAGTTTTTATGTAACTGTTTTTATATTGTTTTACTTTCTTTTTTTTTCAAGAAAATATTTTTAATTTATTTATCTTATTTTATTTGATTCATTTTTTTTAAAAGTACCTTATCTTCACCATACCTGGTTGTCCAAATTAGGCATAATAATGTGTTAATTCCACGACTGTATATATCGGTTGATATCGGTATCGGTTGATATCGGTATCGGTAATTAAAGAGTTGGACAATATCGGCATATCGGATATCGGCAAAAAGCCATTATCGGACATCCCTAATTCTAACTGATCTTTTTTGTAACACGGTTAGTGAATGAAGTGTACTTTTGTAGTTATTTCCCATATTTCTACACAGTAGCTCAGATATGTGACACTAGTGAGCAGTAGAGAATATGAAGGGATTTTTGGTCTAGAACATGTTTTGCTTTATTCATTATTGACGTGTTTTTTGCTACTTTATGTTGTATATTCTTTACGTGAGATTTCCAGTTCAGTTTATCATCAATCATTATACCTAGACATTTGGTTTCATTTACTCTTTCAATTTCTATTCCATCTATTTGTATTTGTGTTTGACTTTCTCTTCTACTGTTACCAAATAGCATTATTTTACTTTTACTGAGATTCAACGATATTCTGTTTTTGTCTAAGCATCTTTTTAATTTGTTCATTTCTTCTGTTATTATTTGTATTATCTCCTGTGTGTTCTCTCCTGAACAAAACGCTGTTGTATCATTCACAAATAATACTAACTTTAAATCTTTTGTAACTTTACAAATGTCATTTATATAGAGATTGAATAATGTAGGTCCTAATATTGATCCCTGAGGTACACCACAGGATATATTTAGTGTTGTAGACGTGTGTTCACCTAGCTTCACGTATTGTTTCCTGTTCGTTAGATAACTTCTTATCCAGTTTAAGACCAACCCTCTGATGCCGTATCGTTGTTGATTAAAATATTGTGATTAATTGTGTCAAATGCTTTAGTTAGATCCATAAAAACTGCTGCTGCACATTTTTTACTATCTATTGCATTGGTCATTTCTTCTGTAATTTCAATTTTTAGGGAATGATTTCGTACAATAAAACTTTGAAGCAGAGTGAATCAGCTTTGTCTGCAGTTTTACATTTAAAAGAATGAATAACTGTTGAAAAAAGTCTCAGTGGCAGAACACTTGGCTGTACAGATCATTCCCAACATGCTGGACTATAACTGTTTGACAACTATTGTGTATGGAATGAGTCAAATGAAGGCACATTGTGGGGTTTTTGGTCATCGAGAGGGTAAAATTGTGGTGAAATGCAACACAACACAGTGATGTAATAGTCCTACGTCTGGCAACACAGTGATGTTCTAGTCCAGGGGTCACCAACGTGGTGCCCGCGGGCACCAGATGAGTAGCCCGCCGGCCTGTTCTAAAAATAGCTCAAATAGCAGCACTTACCAGTGAGCTGCCTCTATTTTTTAAATTTTATTTATTTACTAGCAAGCTGGTCTCGCTTTGCCCGACATTTGTAATTCTAAGAGAGACAAAACTCAAATAGAATTTGAAAATCCAAGAAAATATTTTAAAGACTTGGTCTTCTTTTGTTTAAGTAAATTCATTAATTTTTTTACTTTGCTTCTTATAACTTTCAGAAAGACAATTTTAGAGAAAAAATACTACCTTAAAAATGATTTTAGGATTTTTAAACACATATACCTTTTTACCTGTTAAATTCCTTCCTCTTCTTTCCTGACAATTTAAATCAATGTTCAAGTAAATTTATTTTTTTTATTGTAAAGAATAATACATTTTAATTTAATTTTTCATTTTAGCTTCTGTTTTTTCGACGAAGAATATTTGTGAAATATTTCTTCAAACTTATGATTAAAATTCAAAAAAATTATTCTGGCAAATCCAGAAAATCTGTAGAATCAAATTTAAATCTTATTTCAAAGTCTTTTGAATTTCTTTTAAAATTTTTGTTCTGGAAAATCTAGAAGAAATAATGATTTGTCTTTGATAGAAATATAGCTTGGTCCAATTTGTTATATATTCTAACAAAGTGCAGATTGGATTTTAACCTATTTAAAACATGTCATCAAAATTCTAAAATTAATTTTAATCAGGAAAAATTACTAATGATGTTCCATAAATTATTTTTTAAATTTTTAAAAAAAGATTCTAATCAGCTAGTTTTTCTCTTCTTTTTTTTCGGGTGAATTTTGAATTTTAAAGAGTTGAAATTGAAGATAAATTATGTTTCAAAATTTAATTGTCATTTTTTTCGTGTTTTCTCCTCTTTTAAACCGTTCAATTAAGTGTAAATATCATTCATTATTAATAATAACATAGAGTTAAAGGTAAATTGAGCAAATTGGCTATTTCTGGCAATTTATTGAAGTGTGTATCAAACTGGTAGCCCTTCGCATTAATCACTACCCAAGAAGTAGCTCTTGCTTTCAAAAAGGTTGGTTTCCCCTGTTCTAGTCCTACGTCTGGCAACACAAAGCGGAACTCTTTATTTACGCTTCTCATTTCAGCCCGGACTCATTTGTCACCGTGCAACGGTGTTCTGCGTCTGCGCGCCGGTGAGAAACAAGCTACTGACAAAACAAGAAAGACGTCGTTAGTTAAACTGTAAGTTTCATGTTCCTTTTCTCCGGTCTCTCATAACTAATAACGCCTACATTTGAACTCGCTGGGGTGAATTGAATGCATTCATTTAGCGCTCTATCTGTATTTTAAGTTGAGCAGGTCCATGCTAGGTTTTGATTGATTGATTGAGACTTGTATTAGTAGATTGCACAGTACAGTACATATTTATTAGTAGATTGCACAGTACAGTACATATTCCCTACAATTGACCACTAAATGGTAACACCCCAATAAGTTTTTCCACTTGTTTAAGTCGGGGTCCACGTTAATCAATTCATGGTCGTGCTTCGCTAAAAGAACACTTGGTTAACTCAACCTGAAAGCTCTAATATGTTATTTTGTATTTTAATCAAACACATACTGCATTGTAAACACGTTTTAAAGGTTTGCCTTTTCATTAAACAACAATAACTTAAAAGTTGTATAGTCGTAATGCAATTTGGTAATACTTTACTGTAGAAATGGGCAAACTAAGGCCCAGGGGCCACATGTGGTCCATTAATCTTTTCAATCTGGCCCGCCGGACTTCTGATTGATTGATTGTTTGAGACTTTTATTAGTAGACTGCACAGTACAGTACATATTTTCCATACAATTGACCACTAAATATTAACACCCCAATAAGTTTTTCAACTATTTTAAGTCGGGGTCCACGTTAATCAATTCATGGTACAAATATATACTATCAGCATAATACAGTCATCACACAAGTTCATCATCGGAGTATATACATTGAATTATTTACATTATTTACAATCCGGGGGGTGGGATGTGGAGGGGGGTTAGGTTTGGTTGATATCAACACTTCAGTCATCAACAATTATTGAAACAGTGTAGGACTGACTTGGTAGGATATGTACAGCAAGTAGTGGACAGAGAGAGAGAGATCAGAAAGCATAAGAACAAGTATATACATTTGATTATTTACATTTGGTTATTTACAATCCGGGGAGGTGGGATGTGGAAGGGAGGGTGTTAGTTTAGGGTTGAAGTTGCCTGGAGGTGTTCTTTTAGTGCGCTTTTGAAGGAGGATAGAGATGCCCTTTCTTTTACACCTGTTGGGAGTGCATTCCACATTGATGTGGCATAGAAAGAGAATGAGTTAAGACCTTTGTTAGATGGGAATCTGGGTTTAACGTGGTTAGTGGAGCTCCCCCTGGTGTTGTGGTTATGGCGGTCATTTACGTTAAGGAAGTAGTTTGACATGTACTTCGGTATCAGGGAGGTGTAGTGGATTTTATAGACCAGGCTCAGTGCAAGATGTTTTACTCTGTCCTCCACCCTGAGCCAGCCCACTTTGGAGAAGTGGGTTGGAGTGAGGTGGGATCTGGGGTGGAGGTCTAGAAGTAATCTGACTAGCTTGTTCTGGGATGTTTGGAGTTTAGATTTGAGGGTTTTGGAGGTGCTAGGGTACCAGGAGGTGCATGCCTAATGGAAAAAGGGTTGAACGAGAGTTCCCGCTAGAATCTTCATGGTGCTTTTGTTGACCAGAGAGGAGATTCTGTAGAGAAATCTTGTTCGTTGGTTGACCTTTTTGATTCCCAAATATTTGTTTAAGACAGGGGTCACCAACGTGGTGCCCGCGGGCACCAGGTAGCCCGTAAGGACCAGATGAGTAGCCCGCTGGCCTGTTCTAAAAATAGCTCAAATAGCAGCACTTACCAGTGAGCTGCCTCTATTTTTTAAATGTTATTTATTTACTAGCAAGCTGGTCTCGCTTTGCCCGACATTTTTAATTCTAAGAGAGACAAAACTCAAATAGAATTTGAAAATCCAAGAAAATATTTTAAAGACTTGGTCTTCACTTGTTTAAATAAATTCATGAATTTGTTTTCTTTGCTTCTTATAACTTTCAGAAAGACAATTTTAGAGAAAAAAATACAACCTTAAAAATGATTTTAGGATTTTTAAACACATATACCTTTTTACCTTTTAAATTCCTTCCTCTTCCTTACTGACAATTTAAATCAATGTTCAAGTAAATTTATTTTTTTTATTGTAAAGAATAATAAATACATTTTAATTTAATTCTTCATTTTAGCTTCTGTTTTTTCGACGAAGAATATTTGTGAAATATTTCTTTAAACTTATGATTAAAATTCCAAAAAAATATTCTGGCAAATCTAGAAAATCTGTAGAATCAAATTTAAATCTTATTTCAAAGTCTTTTGAATTTCTTTGAAAATTTTTGTTTTGGAAAATCTAGAAGAAATAATGATTTGTCTTTGTTAGAAATATAGCTTGGTCCAATTTGTTATATATTCTAACAAAGTGTAGATTGGATTTTATCCTTTTTAAAATATGTCACCAGAATTCTAAAATTAATCTTAATCAGGAAAAATTACTAATGATGTTCCATAAATTATTTTTTCAAAAAGATTCGAATTAGCTAGTTTTTCTCTTCTTTTTTTCGGTTGAATTTTGAATTTTAATGAGTCGAAATTGAAGATAAACTATGTTTCAAAATTGAATTGTCATTTTTTTCGTGTTTTTTCCTCTTTTAAACCGTTCAATTAAGTGTAAATATCATTAATTATTAATAATAACATAGAGTTAAAGGTAAATTGAGCAAATTGGCTATTTCTGGCAATTTATTTAAGTGTGTATCAAACTGGTAGCCCTTCGCATTAATCACTACCCAAGAAGTAGCTCTTGGTTTCAAAAAGGTTGGTGACCCCTGGTTTAAGATGTAAAGTGTAGCTGCCATTATGATGTGCACTCATCTTTTCTAATGACCCTAAGTCTTCTACTATACTAAGTCTTTACATGCTTGGAATCTGCATGATATGCTAGTTACTATGCTCATCTAATTAGTTACTATGCTCATCTAATTAGTTACTATGCTCATCTATAATTAGTTACTATGCTCATCAAATTAGTTATGTTCATCCAACTAGTTACTATGGTGATATAATTAGTTACTATGGTCATCTAATTAGTTACTATGGTCATCTAATTAGTTACTATGGTCATGTAATTAGTTACTATAGTCATGTATTTAGTTACTATGGTAATGTAGGTGACCGCAGCTCAGAGGAGGTACCAAGCAGTGTGGGTGGGGAGTGTTTCCACAGAGTGTTTCCAGAGTGTGAAATGTGGGTGTCAGGGACAGACGTGGAAGGAGATTTTTACAACAAAGTTCTAAAGCTTGGTGATACATCACATATATCAGATTGTAGGTGGGGTTTTTTTACCCTTCATGTTCATATTTCGCTGTTTGTTGCATTTTTGTTGCATTTCGCTTGATTGTAAAATATGTGGATGGAGAGGGGGTGTGACGTTCATATGTTGTCAATATTCAGTATTTTATCCTTGATAGTTAATATTGTAAATCCCATATTCTTTATTTTCGTGTACATTCTGGGTGTCTCATTCAGTAAAAAAATGTAAAATTCCATTCTGTGTTTTAAGGCGGTCTGTCATAATATTTACAGCTTTCAATCAGACATTATTGTGAGGTTTTGTATTAGTGTTCCTAAAAATAGATATACCGGCCCCCAGACACATTTTTTTCTCCAAATTTGGTCCCCGAGCGAAAATAATTTCCCAGGCCTGCTTTACTGTAACATCATTCTAGCTTTGTGCTTGCTGGTACTGTTAAGTCTTTTTAAAATAGTTTGTTTACAATCTGATATTTGAAACTTGCCACTTGGGTTGCTTGAAATGTAAAATCAATACCTAAATATATATTTCTCTTGTATTTCTTCTTTATATCCAATCATAAAAAAACAAGACATAGGTTAACTTGGTTTCTGTCTTCGAAGATGGTTAAAATAAAAAAGTACATGTATGTTTGTTGTCATAACTCAACAATTATAACAGCATTTGGTGCGACTACAGCGAACTACTATACTGCAAATAATCCTGAATTCTAGTGCTGACCCAAACTCTGATAGTTAGGCCTTTCACAGGTCTGCAGGGTTTCGTTAAAAAACTTTAAAAGCCATTAAATTAATTATGTGAAAATGAAGGCTTTACATGGCAATAAAAACATTAAATACGATGTCCTGAGGCATTAAAACAAATTCCTACAATTGCAATTGGCAACAAAACACAACACCCGACACAGTTTTTCTAATTAGGGAAAAATTTGCACTTTAGGATGTTTTTTTGCCAACAAATGTTGAGTCCATTTTATTTTGATGTTTGTTTACCTATTGACCTTTTAATTACAATGGTTAAAAATACAAGAGTAATGAAAAATGTGTTTATTCTGTTTTGAAATGGTTACTTGCATTATATAATTTATTATATATAATGATTTTGGTAAAAAATAATGTAAAATGTTCAACTATTCAACATTATCATTGTCAAATTCTTACAATTGTGTCTGACAAATGTACGCTTTTGACTAAATGTATCAAAGTGATGTGCACTAGGACATGGGCGTTACATTTGTTTAAAAATAAGTTGCGTTAAGAAGCAATAAATTAGATCTGCTAATACCTGCAGGTAGAAGTGTGGATCTTTCCCTTCCAAAGCCAAGCCTTTTATTCCCTCTCTCCCACCAGATGGCGCTGCGTGCCTGTGGGTTCATCGTGTTTCGACGTCTGGCAAACTGTGCTCCGCCACAAGACAACATCGAGTACCTCCTCTTGCAGACCTCCTACGGGCGGCACCACTGGACCCCACCTAAAGGTATACAACTCTGCTTAACTCACAGGTGTCAAACTCAAGGCGCGGGGGCCAGATCTGGCCCGCAAACACCTGGAAATGATATGTGTCAATAAAGTACTTCATATTTTCTCACTAAATGTAATGGATTTTTTTCATTTTGACAGAAAAAATATATGTACTGATATTACAGTATATTATCATACTTTCCAAACAATTTTTGTCTAAATAAAAATAAATACTTAAATATCTGCTTGACTTGTGATTTTACAGCAAACTACCCATCAAATTAATAAAAATGACAATACATTTTCTGGTGTTCTTTGCAGCATTTTACTGTAAATTGAAAAAAACTACCATTTTTTTGTGTTAAAATTCTGTTGGATCGAACTGCCAGCTTTTGACTGTAAATGGTTGTTTTTAATGGTGTATTACTGTAAATCAGGGGTGTCAAACTCATTGTAGATGGGGGGCCACATGGAGAAAAATCTACTCCCAAGTGGGCCGGACTGGTAAAATCACGGCACGATAACTTAAAAATAAAGACAACTTCAGATTGTTTTCTTTGATTAAAAATAGAACAAGCGCATTCTAAAATTGTACAAATCATAATGTTGTTGTTTTGGTTTTTTTACAATTACCTGTTGCGGTTAATAGTATATATACTTCATTTGTCGTTATTTATATTTTCTAAATAAAGTATGTGATAATGTTTCATCAGTCAACTCATTGGTGTTCATTTTCAATCTATCAAGATAAAATAATTACATCAAAATCAAATTACAGTATGTTATCTATGTAGTTTGATCATTTTCCTCGACTGATGTACTAACATCATGTGGTTTATTTTGTACATATATAGCATCATCTACAAAGAATTGCTGTTGCGACATCCAGTGGACACATTTAGAACTAGGGGTGTAACGGTACGTGTATTTGTATTGAACTGTTTCGGTACGGGGGGTTCGGTTCGGTTCGGAGGTGTACAGAACGAATTTCCACACGAACAACAATAAAGTAGCCGCCTAAGCTAAAGTCTTAATAAGCTGCTCCGCTTCCTTCTGCCTGTCTCTGTCAGAACTCCACCCAGCATTGTCCCACCCACACAACCATCTGATTGGTTACAAACAGAGCGGTAACAGCCAATCAGCAGTGCGTATTCAGAGCGCATGTAGTCAGTGTTTAGCAGGTAATCATCAGGCAGCGGACTCTCCCCAAATGATAATAAACACCTCACAGTCAACTACTAGTAACATCACTATGAGCCCGTTGACCTTCTAGAAATATAATAATTTGCTTTCAGCGTAACGTTAGCTCATTTTGCTGTGTGTGTGTGTGTGTGTGTGTGTGTGTGTGTGTGTGTGTGTGTGTGTGTGTGTGTGTGTGTGTGTGTGTGTGTGTGTGTGTGTGTGTGTGTGTGTGTGTGTGTGTGTGTGTGTGTGTGTGTGTGTGTGTGTGTGTGTGTGTGTGTGTGTGTGTTACAGACAGCAAAGCCCTGTCTGTCTGTTATTTCAGTTGACCTTTTTCTGTGTTGATTGAGCTGTGTTGAAGCAGCAAAAAAGGACATTATGTTAAATGAAGAGTTTCTGTCTCTGATAGTTGATATAATAATGTAAGTGCATCATTAAGCCTACATGAACTCCATGGTGTTCAGGGATGAATGAATAGTCTCTCCTATTGCTATTGTACTATTTTTTCAGCTATAGTTACAGTAATCATTAGTAATGCAGCAGCCTAGTTTTGAATGGCAGGGTCCCTGCTATCACATGTTGATAACAATATAATATTTACATAATAAAAATCAACTTCAGACTTCCCAAATGCTGTAATAAATTAAGCATGATGAGTTGACTTGAAACTGTTTAATGTTGCACTTTTTATATGTAGAAGAAAAGTTTTGTCATTTTATTTAATCTGAGCAACAACTTGAGGCAGTTTAATGTTGATTAACGTGGGCAGAATTATTATAGTGTTACCAATGTTAAAAGGATAAAGCCATTGTTTACAAATTTGTTGAATAAATAACCCAAAAATGTATAATTTGTTGTTTTCTTACTGTACCGAAAATTAACCGAACCGTGACCTCTAAACCGAGGTACGTACCGAACCGAAATTTTTGTGTACCGTTACACACCTATTTAGAACAGCTTTTTTTTGCATTCAAAAATTTCAGGGTAATTTTTATACTTGGCAAACTCATCCCTCGGGCCGGATAAAACCTGTTGGCGGGCCTGATCCGGCCCTCGGGCCGTATGTTTGACACCCCTGCTGTAAATGGAAAGACGGTATACCGTATTTCCTTGAATAACCGCAGGGGCGCTAATTAATTTAAAACCTCTTCTCACTCCTGCGTTTACCAAAAGCATGCGGGATTGGCAAGCATGCGTTAATTATTTTAAAACCTCTTCTCACTCCGGCGCTTACCTTATCATGAAAAGCACATTTAATAAAAAAAACGTTATTATGGTCTTACCTTTAGGTATAAATGAGTCCATGCGCAGCTCCTATAGAAGTCTTCCTTATCTTTCTTCAGTTTTAAAAGTCTCTCTGTCTCGATGGAGATCTTCCTTTAAGTATTAACTCCTGCTTCGATTGAAAGCCCAGTTTAGAAAACTGTTTTATTTTAGATATGTAATCCTCCATGTTAAAAGTGCAAGCAAACAATGGCTCCTCACTCTTGCTGCTTGTTGTCTTCTTCTGCAGCGCCAGTCTTCTGCAGTACCAGCAGTCGCAAGAAGGATCACTAGCGCCCTCTACCACCAGGAGGCGGAAGTCATTTAATGACTCATATTTGACCCGGCGGAAGTGCCAAGCATGCTCTAATTATTTTGCGAAACGAGTTTGACCCGGCTGTAATTCTAGGCAGGCGAATACTATATTCCCGGCGGCAATTCAAGGAAATACGGTATTTGTTTTTACGGTAGAAAAACTGGCGACTAAGTTGCCAGAATAAAAAAATGACTTGTACGGTTTTCCATGAACAATATAATGTTGTAAAAAGCAATGTCAATTTAAAAGTAAAATTCTGGCAACTAAGCTGCCAGCTTTTTCCGTAAACCCCCCCCCCAAAAAAAACGTGGTACTTTTTTTCCATTTACCGTAAAGTGTTGTAAAAAAATAAATAAATAAAACACTATATTTTACAGTTAAATTCTATAAATGTAAAGTTTTTACTGTAAAACGGATAGTCTACTTAAAACAGTTGATATAATTAATAATGAAATCCAGAGGCAAATTCATCCATTACATCATACATGACTGCCATGTGGCCCTCCATGAAAACCAGTTTTGACACCCGTGGCTTAGCTCATCCAACTATGAAACAGTTTTTTATTAAATGAAGAACCTGTTCACCCTCAGGCCACGTGGACCCGGGTGAGGATGACCTCACCACAGCTCTCAGAGAGACCAAGGAGGAGGCGGGGCTTGGCGCGGAGGACCTTCAGGTGGTCGAAGGCTTTCTGAAGGAGCTGCATTATCAGGTGAGAGGTGGCCCCAAGGAGGTTCTGTACTGGCTGGCCGAGCTGAAAAACCCAGGCACCGAGGTCACTTTGTCCAGCGAGCATCAGAACTACCGCTGGGCCCCGCTGGAGGACGCCTGCGCTCTTGCTCAGCACAAAGAGATGCAGGACACTCTGAGAGCTGCACACAGACACTTAAACAAGAAGTGAGTGACACATGCTCAGTGCGGACCGCAAACTTCTTCATGCAATTTGGCCCAAAGCCTCTTAACTCTTTCACCGCAATTATTATTCTGAAAATCAGAATTAGGCAAATATGTCAGTCTTAGAACAGGGGTGCCCAAAGTGCAACGCATTCTGAAAATAGGAAAAGATCAAAAGTGCAATGAAAGAGCTGTAATGTATCAAGGAAATGTTGCAATTGTGACTCTAATAACAAAAGGCTGAAATGTAGAATGTTGTTTTTTTTTACTTTAAAATTGTCATTGCTCAAAAAATAATACAAATGTATAATCCGTGGACATATCTGAAGTGGATTTAGAGATTTAAGCATTGAGAGTAAAAATAATATATTGTATTTTCTGGACCATAGGGCCAATGAGCGGGTCTATTCAGGATAATAAGGCGCATTAAAGGGGTCATATTATTCAGATTATTTTCTACATGTAAAAGACTTCCTTGTGGTCTACATAACATGTAATGTTTGCTCAAAATGTTGCATAGATGATGTTTTACTCATCATCTTCAACTCACTTTCTGACAGTCTCTTCAGGATGCGCCGTTTTGTGGGCGCTCTTATTTACGTGCCTCCACTTGGACAGTGTATTCTCCTTGGTGTAGCGTGCAAGAACGGGAGTGGAAGAAGTGTCAAAAGATGGCGCTAACTCTTTTAATGACATTCACACTTTACTTCCATCAATAACGGAGCAGCATCTCCTCATCCGTGGCTCACTAGTGCAACAACAACGCCCGAAATGTGTCCCGTGACCGGAACTCTCTAATAACTAAAGTTCCTTGGGTGAATAATGTAAACTCACTACACCGGTATGTTTTAGTGCTTTCATGGTGAGTTTACTGACAGATATAAGTAAGAACTTTACACTACTTTATATTAGAAATGGTAACAGTGGAGGATGAATGTCCCATAACAAGAAGATAGAGAAAAAGAAGAAGCTTATCCACTACGGCTTCGGCGTGGACTTGCGCAAATTTTTAGGACTTATGCAGATCCCAAATACAGATCAGCAGGTACCAGAAGTTAAGAAAAGTTGCTTTGGCATAATATATATATACCGTAATTTCCGGACTATAAGCCGCACCTGACTATAAGCCGCACCAGCTAAATTTAGGGGAAAATACAGATTGCTCCATATATAAGCCGCACCCGACTATAAGCCGCAGGGTTTTGATGTGTAATTAGCGTAGTATATAGGGGTTCCTGCTACCACGGAGGGGATTGTCGGGACAGAGATGACTGTTTGGGAACGCAAAGCGTCCCATTTATTAACAATAAATCTTTCAATCATTCAATCAAACTTTCACATCTTTGACATGGCGAACAGCATTCGTGCAGAGTACAAATAATACAACGGTGCAAAGTAATACAAAGTGCTCGCCTGTACGTTGTCAAAATAACCAGCCTATGAAAAGTCAGTCTTTAATCATTGTGTCATCGTCTTCCTCCTGTGTACTAAAACCACCGAAATCCTCTTCGTCGGTGTCGGAGAAGAACAGGCCGTATATAAGCCGCACCCTTGTATAAGCCGCAGGGACCAGAACGAGGGGGGAAAGTAGCGGCTTATAGTCCGGAAATTACGGTACATATATATATATATATATATATATATATATATATGTCTTACCTTATACACTCACCATAATAATACTCCTATGTTGAAGCACAGTACAATCCATCAAGCGGTGTGGCTTCATAGCTTACCAAAGTCCTACTAAAACATTTTGATAGATTTTTGAGCACCGTGTGTAATGTTCTATATTTTCAATGGAACATATCAAATTTGGCTTTGTTTACTTGAGTCAGTCTACACGTATCTCTTATGTGTGACTGCCATCTACTGGTCACACTTGTCATTTCACCATGTACCAAATAAAATAGCTTGGCGGTCGGTAAGCAAAACCAGAACTATGCCGTACATTAGGCGCACCGGGTTATAAGGCGCACTGTCGAGTTTTGAGGAGAAAAAAGGATTTTAAGTGCTCTTATAGTCTAGAAAATACGGTATATTGATATATGACTCATGTTAACACTTTCATGATTGGGGGTCTTTTGGATCCTTGATATCCTCTTGTCATTGTTGAAAATAATAATGAATCAAAATCAATGTTATGAATTATTTACCAATTTAATTACTTTGCATCAAATATTAAATTTTTAAAAATGTTTGGGGGAAATATTGCATATGTTGTGTTTTTGCCATAAAATAACTTAATAAATGGCATACAACATAACAAAACAAAACAAAAACACCCACTTTATGGCAACGGATAGTCCTGAAGTTGATCTATACATATTTAAGTGTTGGAAGTAAAATAAATGTTATAATGAGACTTATTTTTAACACATTAATGACTGAGAGCCTTAACGTTCACCACAATTGAGGACAGCCCTATTGGTTACAATGCATGTTGTATTGGTTTTGAAAATGAAAACACTCATAATGGCCCCCGCATGCTTTCATTTTTCAGTGTGCGGCCCTCAGTGCAAACAATTTGGACACCACTGTCTTAAAATGGTGCCTTCAAGGTGCTACCAACAACTGACAAAAATATTTTTTTATAATTGCTGCTACTGTATTTCTGATTATTGATTACTTGAAGACAACATCTCTGTTTTTAAATAGTCTGTTGTATGATTTCTCATTGCTCATATCCTTGCAATTATGATTGAAACTGAAATGCCAAATAAGAAATAAAGGAATGTACTTTCAACCATAAAGTTCTAAAATGGCCATATTAAGTTTATCTGTTGGCAGCTGTCAGTAATATGAATTAGATTGGGGCAAATATAGTATGTATTGCTGCAATAAGGAGATAAAGAAAACGTTGAATCTGTCCACAAGAGGGAGACAAAAACAAGAAGTAGAACATGCCACAGGTATGAGGTGTGTCACTCTTGTTAGACCCGCTCTTATGTTATCTCTCTGTGGACTTTTTTTGTCCTTTCTATTCATTTCTGCTGTGTTTTTGCCAATCATTTTGTTGTTACTTCATTATATAGTATTTTTTCTTGTTAATTTATATTTCAGTATCCAATTATTTCACATGCATTTACTCAATACCACAAATCCAAACAGGATAAATAACAACGTCATTATTTAAAGGGCATAAAACAATCAACTTCAGTCTTAAACTAAAATACCCAACATGTAATGTTGTTTTTGTTTGTTTTTTAAACCTTTGAAGGCCTTTCCATCAAATGATGTATATATGAACATTTGCATAACATTTGTTATTTTACTGATTTGAACCTTTGACGTTATTTGATCAAAATGGTCAAAATAAAATAAAAAATGTGTCTTTGAAGATGAATACAATTGAATTTGCATGTAATGTGATAAAATAAACAATTGCAGGCCTCATATTTTAACTTTTTAAGGTCAAGGCAAGTGTTGCCTTAAAGGAGGGCTCATATTTTAGGGCATCAAGGCAAGTTGGAAAGGCACCAAGGCAGGGGCTCCAAAGCGCATATATATATATATATATATATATATATATATATATATATATATATATATATATATATATATATATATATATATATATATATATATATATATATATATATATATATATATATATATATATATATATATATATATATATATATATGTGTATGTATATATATATATACGTATATATATATATATATATGTATGTATATATATATATATACGTATATATATATATATATATGTATGTATATATATATATATACGTATATATATATATATATATATATGTATATATATATATATATATACGTATATATATATATATACATACATATATATATATATATATATATATATATATACGTATATATATATATATACATACATATATATATATATATATATATATATAATGTGTGAACATTTCTTATCACGGTTATTATTATCGCGGTAACGAAGGGAATAAGCGGTAGAAAATGGATGGATGGATGGATTTTAAATGTGCTCAAATTTTTCAAAAACTACTTACACTGAAATCTACAGAGCCCCTAAAGCAGTTGTTCTTAACCTTGTTGGAGGTACCGAACCCCACCAGTTTCATATGCACATTCACCGAACCCTCCTTTTTTTCCAAATTCAAGACAAAGTTATTATATGTTTTTGGTAACACTTTAGTATGGGGAACATATTCTAAGTAACAAAGACTTAATTTAGAGTTATTTGGTTAGGGTTAGGGCCAGGGTTAGAGGGTTAGGGTTATAATAAGGCCATGCCGAATAAGGCATTAATAAGTACTTAGTAATGACTAGTTAAGAGCCAATATGTTACTAATTTGCATGTTAATAAGCAACTAATTAATGGTGAGTATGTTCCCCATACTAAAGTGTTACCATGTTTTTTTACTGGTGCACAAAATGAAGCGTGCATGAACATCACCTTGTTCAAACAACAAAACCAACACAGTGCATAAACTCACAACAAATGACACACCTGCAAATCAGTCTGACTTCTGCTGTTGCCGTATCCGTAATACGCCGATAGGGAGAAGTTTGTATTTACACGATGAGTCTGAGTCGGGTGTGTCTTGACCTCCGCTGAACCCCTGTGCCCGACTCACCGAACCCCGAGGGTTCGATCCAACCCAGGTTAAGAACCACTGCCCTAAAGGGACATGGGGGAAAAAAAACATTTTTTAGACATATCTCGTGCGCAAGAGAAAGTTTCTTGTTCGCAAGAGAAAGTTTCTCGTGCGCATGAGATACACGTCTAAAAAAAATAAAAAATTATAAAAAATGTTTTTATTGTTTTTATACCTTTTATAAAAACTTTCTCATGCGCACGAGATACATGTCTTAAAAAATATATATATATACTTTTTTTTTTTTATAACTTTATAAAAACTTTCTCGTGTGCACGAGATACATGTCTAAAAAATTATTTAAAAAAAAAAAAAAATGTATAACTATAAAAACTTTCTCGTGCGCATGAGATACATGTCTAAAAAAATTATAAATGTTTTATTTTATTTATAACTTTATAAAAACTTTCTCGTGCGCATGAGATACATTTCTAAAAAAAAATTATACATTTTTTTTTTTTTTTATAACTTTATAAAAACTCGGGCGCATGAGATACATGTCTGCAAAAAATTATATATTTTTTAAAAAATTTTTATAATTTCATAAAAACTTTCTCGTGTGCATGAGATACATGTCAAAAAAAAAATTATAATTTTTTTTTTTTTATAACTTCATAAAAACTTTCTCGTGCGCATGAGTTGTCTAAAAAAAAATTATACATTTTATTTTTTGTTTTTTTATAACGTTTTAAAACTTTCTCGTGTGCACGAGATACATGTCTAAAAAAAAAATATATATAAAAACATTTTTTCCATAACTTTATAAAAACGTTCTCGTGCACATGAGATACATGTCTAAAAAAAAATTATTCACTTTTTTTATTTTTTTTGTAACTTTATAAAAACTTTCTTGTGCGCCTGAGATAAAAAAAAATTCTACATTTTTTTTTATTTTTACAACTTTATAAAAACTTTCTCGTGTGCACGAGATACATGTCTAAAAAATGATTAAAAAAAAAAAAAATGTATAACTTTATAAAAACTTTCTCGTGCGCATGAGATACATGTCTAAAAAAAAATTATAAATGTTTTATTTTATTTATAACTTTATAAAAACTTTCTCGTGCGCATGAGATATTTCTAAAAAAAAATTATACATTTTTTTTTTTACAACTTTATAAAAACTCTCGTGCGCATGAGATACATGTCTAAAAAAAATTATAAATGTTTTTATTATTTTTTTGTAACTTTATAAAAACTTTCTTGTGTGCATGAGATACATGTCTAAAAAAAATGATACATTATTTTTTAATTTTTTATAACTTTATAAAAACTTTCTCGTGCACTCGAGATACATGTCTAACATGTTTTTATTTTTTTATAACTTTATAAAAACTTTCTCGTGCGCATGAGATACATGTCTTAAAAAAAATTATTTTTTTTTATTTTTTAAACTTCATAAAAACTTTCTCGTGCGCATGAGATACATGTCTAAAAAAAATTTTTTTTTACATTTTTTTTATAACTTCATAAAAACTTTCTCGTGCGCATGAGATACATGTCTAAAAAAAAATTATACATTTTATTTTGTTTTTTTATAACATTATAAAAACGTTCTCGTGCGCACAAGATACATGTCTAAAAAATATATATATATATACATTTTTTTTTCCCATAACTTTATAAAAACTTTCTCTTGCGCATGAGATACATGTCTAAAAAGAATTTTTAATTTTTTTTTTATAACTTTATAAAAACTTTCTCGTGCGCATGAGATACATGTCTAAAAAAAATTATTCATTTTTTAAATTTTTTTATAACTTTATAAAAACTTTCTCGTGTGCATGAGATACATGTCAAAAAAAAAAATTATAATTTTTTTTTTTTATAACTTCATAAAAACTCTCGTGCGCATGAGATGTCTAAAGAAAAATTATACTTTTTTTTTTTTTTTTTTTATAACGTTTTAAAACTTTCTCGTGTGCAAGAGATACATGTCTAAAAAAAATATATATATAAAAACATTTTTTCCATAACTTTATAAAAACGTTCTCGTGCGCATGAGATACATGTCTAAAAAAAATTATTAATTTTTTTTTTTATAACTTTATAAAAACTTTCTCGTGCGCATGAGATACATGTCTAAAAAAAAATTATTCACTTTTTTTATTTTTTTTATAACTTTATAAAAACTTTCTTGTGCGCCTGAGATAAAAAAAAAATTATACATTTTTTTTTCTTTTTATAACTTTATAAAAACTTTCTCATGCGCATGAGATACATGTCTAAAAAAAAATTATAAATGTTTTATTTTATTTATAACTTTATAAAAACTTTCTCGTGCGCATGAGATGTTTCTAAAAAAAAAATTATACTTTTTTTTTATTTTTTACAACTTTATAAAAACTCTCGTGCGCATGAGATACATGTCTAAAAAAAATTATAAATGTTTTTATTTTTTTGTAACTTTATAAAAACTTTCTTGTGTGCATGAGATACATGTCTAAAAAAAATGATACATTATTTTTTAATTTTTTATAACTTTATAAAAACTTTCTCGTGCACTCGAGATACATGTCTAACATGTTTTTATTTTTTTATAACTTTATAAAAACTTTCTCGTGCGCATGAGATACATGTCTAAAAAAAAATTATAATTTTTTTTATTTTTTAAACTTCATAAAAACTTTCTCGTGCGCATGAGATACATGTCTAAAAAAAAATTATTTTTTAAATTTTTTTTATAACTTCATAAAAACTTTCTCGTGCGCATGAGATACATGTCTAAAAAAAAAAATATACATTTTATTTTGTTTTTTTTATAACATTATAAAAACGTTCTCGTGCGCACAAGATACATGTCTAAAAAATATATATATATATACATTTTTTTTTCCCATAACTTTATAAAAACTTTCTCTTGCGCATGAGATACATGTCTAAAAAGAATTTTTTTTTTTTTTTTTATAACTTTATAAAAACTTTCTCGTGCGCATGAGATACATGTCTAAAAAATTATTAAAAAAAATAAAAAATGTATAACTATAAAAACTTTCTCGTGCGCATGAGATACATGTCTAAAAAAATTATAAATGTTTTATTTTATTTATAACTTTATAAAAACTTTCTCGTGCGCATGAGATGTTTCTAAAAAAAAAATTATACTTTTTTTTTATTTTTTACAACTTTATAAAAACTCTCGTGCGCATGAGATACATGTCTAAAAAAAATTATAAATGTTTTTATTTTTTTATAACTTTATAAAAACTTTCTCGTGTGCATGAGATACATGTCAAAAAAAAAAATTATAATTTTTTTTTTTTTATAACTTCATAAAAACTCTCGTGCGCATGAGATGTCTAAAGAAAAATTATACTTTTTTTTTTTTTTTTTTTATAACGTTTTAAAACTTTCTCGTGTGCAAGAGATACATGTCTAAAAAAAATATATATATAAAAACATTTTTTCCATAACTTTATAAAAACGTTCTCGTGCGCATGAGATACATGTCTAAAAAAAATTATTAATTTTTTTTTTTATAACTTTATAAAAACTTTCTCGTGCGCATGAGATACATGTCTAAAAAAAAATTATTCACTTTTTTTATTTTTTTTATAACTTTATAAAAACTTTCTTGTGCGCCTGAGATAAAAAAAAAATTATACATTTTTTTTTCTTTTTATAACTTTATAAAAACTTTCTCATGCGCATGAGATACATGTCTAAAAAAAAATTATAAATGTTTTATTTTATTTATAACTTTATAAAAACTTTCTCGTGCGCATGAGATGTTTCTAAAAAAAAAATTATACTTTTTTTTTATTTTTTACAACTTTATAAAAACTCTCGTGCGCATGAGATACATGTCTAAAAAAAATTATAAATGTTTTTATTTTTTTGTAACTTTATAAAAACTTTCTTGTGTGCATGAGATACATGTCTAAAAAAAATGATACATTATTTTTTAATTTTTTATAACTTTATAAAAACTTTCTCGTGCACTCGAGATACATGTCTAACATGTTTTTATTTTTTTATAACTTTATAAAAACTTTCTCGTGCGCATGAGATACATGTCTAAAAAAAAATTATAATTTTTTTTATTTTTTAAACTTCATAAAAACTTTCTCGTGCGCATGAGATACATGTCTAAAAAAAAATTATTTTTTAAATTTTTTTTATAACTTCATAAAAACTTTCTCGTGCGCATGAGATACATGTCTAAAAAAAAAAATATACATTTTATTTTGTTTTTTTTATAACATTATAAAAACGTTCTCGTGCGCACAAGATACATGTCTAAAAAATATATATATATATACATTTTTTTTTCCCATAACTTTATAAAAACTTTCTCTTGCGCATGAGATACATGTCTAAAAAGAATTTTTTTTTTTTTTTTATAACTTTATAAAAACTTTCTCGTGCGCATGAGATACATGTCTAAAAAATTATTAAAAAAAATAAAAAATGTATAACTATAAAAACTTTCTCGTGCGCATGAGATACATGTCTAAAAAAATTATAAATGTTTTATTTTATTTATAACTTTATAAAAACTTTCTCGTGCGCATGAGATGTTTCTAAAAAAAAAATTATACTTTTTTTTTATTTTTTACAACTTTATAAAAACTCTCGTGCGCATGAGATACATGTCTAAAAAAAATTATAAATGTTTTTATTTTTTTATAACTTTATAAAAACTTTCTCGTGTGCATGAGATACATGTCAAAAAAAAAAATTATAATTTTTTTTTTTTTATAACTTCATAAAAACTCTCGTGCGCATGAGATGTCTAAAGAAAAATTATACTTTTTTTTTTTATTTTTTATAACGTTTTAAAACTTTCTCGTGTGCAAGAGATACATGTCTAAAAAAAATATATATATAAAAACATTTTTTCCATAACTTTATAAAAACGTTCTCGTGCGCATGAGATACATGTCTAAAAAAAATTATTAATTTTTTTTTTTATAACTTTATAAAAACTTTCTCGTGCGCATGAGATACATGTCTAAAAAAAAATTATTCACTTTTTTTTATTTTTTTTATAACTTTATAAAAACTTTCTTGTGCGCCTGAGATAAAAAAAAAATTATACATTTTTTTTTTTTTTTATAACTTTATAAAAACTTTCTCATGCGCATGAGATACATGTCTAAAAAAAAATTATAAATGTTTTATTTTATTTATAACTTTATAAAAACTTTCTCGTGCGCATGAGATGTTTCTAAAAAAAAAATTATACTTTTTTTTTATTTTTTATAACTTTATAAAAACTCTCGTGCGCATGAGATACATGTCTAAAAAAATTATAAATGTTTTTATTTTTTTGTAACTTTATAAAAACTTTCTTGTGTGCATGAGATACATGTCTAAAAAAAATGATACATTATTTTTTAATTTTTTATAACTTTATAAAAACTTTCTCGTGCACTCGAGATACATGTCTAACATGTTTTTATTTTTTTATAACTTTATAAAAACTTTCTCGTGCGCATGAGATACATGTCTAAAAAAAAATTATAATTTTTTTTATTTTTTAAACTTCATAAAAACTTTCTCGTGCGCATGAGATACATGTCTAAAAAAAAATTATTTTTTTAATTTTTTTTATAACTTCATAAAAACTTTCTCGTGCGCATGAGATACATGTCTAAAAAAAAAATTATACATTTTATTTTGTTTTTTTATAACATTATAAAAACGTTCTCGTGCGCACAAGATACATGTCTAAAAAATATATATATGTATACATTTTTTTTTTCCATTACTTTATAAAAACTTTCTCTTGCGCATGAGATACATGTCTAAAAAGATTTTTTTAAATTTTTTTTATAACTTTATAAAAACTTTCTCGTGCGCATGAGATACATGTCTAAAAAAAAATTATTCATTTTTTAAAATGTTTTATAACTTTATAAAAACTTTCTCGTGTGCATGAGATACATGTCTAAAAAAAATTATAATTCTTTTTTTTTTATAACTTCATAAAAACTTTCTCGTGCGCCAGAGATACATGTCTAAAAAAAAAAAAAATTATACATTTTTTTTTTTATAACTTTATAAAAACTTTCTCGTGCGCACGAGATAACATGTCTAAAAAAAATTATTTTTTTTATAACTTTATAAAAACTTTCTCGTGCGCATGAGATACATGTCTAAAAAAAAATTATGAATTTTTAATTTTTTTTTATAACTTCATAAAAACTTTCTCGTGCGCATGATACATGTCTAAAAAAAAATTATACATTTTATTTTTTGTTTTTTTATAACGTTATAAAAACTCTCGTCCGCACGAGATATGTCTAAAAAAATATATATATAAAAAAAAAATTCATAACTTTATAAAAACTTTCTCGTGCGCATGAGATAACATGTCTAAAAAAAAATTCTTATTTTTTTAATTTTTTTATAACTTTATAAAAACTTTCTCGTGCACATGAGATACATGTCTAAAAAAAATTATACATTTTATTTTTTTATAACTTTATAAAAACTTTCTCGTGCGCATGAGATACATGTCTAAAAAAAATTATACATTTTATTTTTTTATAACTTTATAAAAACTTACTCGTGCACATGAGATACATGTCTAAAAAAAATTATACATTTTATTTTTTTATAACTTTATAAAAACTTACTCGTGCGCATGATATACATGTCTAAAAAAAATACTTTTTTTTTTTTATAACTTTATAAAAACTTTCTCGTGCGCACGAGATACATGTCTAAAAAAAAATTAAAAAAATCCCCCATGTCCCTTTAGGGGCCCCGTAGAAATCCTTTAACCGAATTTTTTTTTTTTAAACACACACATTCAAAATGTATATATTTACCTCCAAGTAGAAAGTTGAATGTGCATATGAAAGCAACACAAGCATTATAAACAAAGTAATATGGCAGAAACAAAATAATACCATAAATGTGAAAAATTCGCAGACGTAACTGCACTTTTTGTCCATCCACTATGTGCCTCCCAAACGCCAGGTGACGCTGTGCTCCTTTTGTCCATTGAACCGCTTTCCTTTTCCGGCCGGCCTGTGACGTCACATGAAAACAAAGCTAGCCGCTCAACAACAATGGACGCCGCGATGAACGAGGAAACCGCGCAGTACGTGTCGTGCGTGTTGTACGCGCTAATGATGCTCCACATCCGCTCCACCATGGCGCTGGTGACCATGGTGACCTTCCACAGCAGACAGCAGCAGAGAATGATCGTGGAGTGCGCCATGAACATGACTTCCGCCTCCAAGCAAACTTTAGCCAGCGTCCTCAGCAAGTCGTCGCGGAACTGCTGGATGCGCGTCAGGAGCAGAGACTGGTGGGAGAGAGTCGTGTTGAAGGAATTCACCGACGCACAATGGACGGACACTTTTAGGATGTCGCGAAGCTCCTTCCACAAGCTCTGCGGGTTAATGGAAGGAGTTCTGAGTCCGGAGGGCAAGACCGTCCGCGCGCCGATACCACTGCCGATGCGCGTCGCTATCGTCCTCTACAAGCTGGCCGGCTGCGCCAGATACAAACTGGTCGCCAAGCAGTTTGGAGTCCACAAGTGCACCGTCATGAAGTTTGTCTACTCCTTCTGCAAGGGCATGACCTCCTCCGTCATACACGGCCTCATTACCGTGCCCACGGCGGAGGAGGCGATACGTATCGCACATCGTTTCGAGCGGAAGTTCAACATTCCTCAGATCCTGGGCTGCATCGATGGCACGCACGTCCCGGTTTTACCTCCGAGCGACAGCTTCAAAGACTTTACCAACCGCAAAGGATGGCCTTCTTATGTGCTTCAAGCCGTGGTGGACGATACGTATCGGTAAGTCACACGTGTACAGTAGTACCTCAACTTACGTGGTGGACGATACGTATCGGTAAGTCACACGTGTACAGTAGTACCTCAACTTATGTACAGTAGTACCTCAACTTACGTGGTGGACGATACGTATCGGTAAGTCACACGTGTACAGTAGTACCTCAACTTATGTACAGTAGTACCTCAACTTACGTGGTGGACGATACGTATCGGTAAGTCACACGTGTACAGTAGTACCTCAACTTATGTACAGTAGTACCTCAACTTACGTGGTGGACGATACGTATCGGTAAGTCACACGTGTACAGTAGTACCTCAACTTATGTACAGTAGTACCTCAACTTACGTGGTGGACGATACGTATCGGTAAGTCACACATGTACAGTAGTACCTCAACTTACGTGGTGGACGATACGTATCGGTAAGTCACACATGTACAGTAGTACCTCAACTTACGTGGTGGACGATACGTATCGGTAAGTCACACATGTACAGTAGTACCTCAACTTACGTGGTGGACGATACGTATCGGTAAGTCACACATGTACAGTAGTACCTCAACTTACGTGGTGGATGATACGTATCGGTAAGTCACACATGTACAGTAGTACCTCAACTTATGTGGTGGACGATACGTATCGGTAAGTCACACATGTACAGTAGTACCTCAACTTACGAGCTTAATTGGGTCGGTGACGTAGTTCTAAAAATGTGTATTTCAATCAATCAAAGTTTATTTATATAGCCCTAAATCATGAGTGTCTCAAAGGGCTGCACAAGCCACAACGACATCCTGGGCTCAGATCCCACCTCAGGGCAAGGAAAAACTCAACCCAATGGGATACAATGAGTAACCTTGGAGGGCACCGCAAAAACACCAAACACCACCGTTCTAACACGTATCTTACCTTTTTAAAAAGAAAAACAATACAATGTACTAGTGTTGTCCCGATACCAATATTTTGGTACCGGTACCAACTTTTTGATACTTTTCTAATTAAAGGGGACCCCAAAAAAAATTAATTATTGGCTTTATTTGAAGAAAAAATCTTGCAGTTAAGTCCTTAAATAAAATGTTGAACATACTAGACAACTTGTCTTTTAGTAGTAAGTAAACAAACAAAGACTCCTAATTAGTCGTATGCAGTAACATATTGTGTCATTTATACACCTATTATTTTGTACACATTATGAGGGACAAACTGTAAAAATGGATTATTAATCCACTTGTTCATTTACTGTTAATATCTGCTTATTTTCTGTTTTAACATGTTCTATCTACACTTCTGTTAAAATGTAATAATCACTCATTCTTCTCTTCTTTGATACTTTACATTAGTTTTGGATGATACCATAAATGTAGGTATCAGTACGATACCAAGTAGTTACAGGATCATACATTGGTCATATTCAAAGTCTTCATGTGTCCAGGGACATATTTACTGACTTTATAAACATTATATAGATTTTAGATTTATAATTAGTAAAGATTTAGTGATGCTAAAAAATATGGATGTAATCATAGTAGTATCGACTAGATACACTCCTGTACTTGGTATCATTACAGTGGATGTCAGGTGTAGATCCACCCATGGCATTTGTTTACATTGTGACGGTGGTGAGCTATTGTATCCTCCTACGGTGTGTAGTGAAGCATGTTTAGCTATTCCTCGTCCTCCAGTGATAATGGTACTTGTAAGAAACGTACTTTATTTGTCACCATGGAGGCCAGGATTAGTGATTTAGAAGTAGCTAAACACTGTGGATGGATGTTAGCCGCTAACTAGCTAGCCATGTGTTAAAGCAGCTCTTCCTGAGGGTGTTTCAGTGTTATAACTTCACCTTTATCTTTACTTTTTAAGCCAAAATGCGTCCATTCTCCCTTTTCTGTCTACACACTGTGTCTGCTTGTAAGTACTCTGTGTGTGTGCGCTGCCGAATATGTAAAACCAGCAATGTCATGACGTGGGGGGCCGGTACTTTTTATAGGAAGTATAGTACGGAATATGATTCATTAGTATGGCGGTACTATACTAGTACCGGTATACCGTACAACCCTACAATGTACTAGTAGCAACGTCAGTAGTTTGATGAAGTAATGTATTAATTATGTACAGCATTTACCTTGGGGAATGGACTTCTCCGTCAAACACACCATCCGCTGCTTTTTCCATATTTTCATGGATACATGTCAGCTGTTTGGATATTACTCTAGCATTGTTGGCTGGTGTTCCTCATCAGGCTTCTTCAGTCTGGTGCAGACCAGCAGTGGTGCACTCCAAATCATTCCATTAGTGGACTTTGGTCCAAGCTGGCACTCGCAGGACGACCCAAGTTTCATACTGTGTTTTATGTCTATATCTTAGTATTCTCTTCATTGCAAATATCTGTGCAAAATGAACAGTACTATTTTGCGTGTATCGTTACTTGCAGGTTTTGGAACATCAACTGCAAGATGCCGGGAGGCGCACATGACGCAAAGGTCCTCAAACAATCAGCGTTATTTGCACTGGCACATCAGTTACCAAAGGTTAGTCAACAAGTGTTGATATCAGATTTATTGCATCAACTCATGAGATTCATCGTGAAAAATCTCGCATGGATCATATACAGTACAGGGCAAAAGTTTGGACACACCTTCTCCTCATTCAATGTGTTTTCATGACTATTTACATTGTAGATTGTCACATCAAAACTATGAATGAACACATGTGGAGTTATGTACTTAACAAAAAAAGGTGAAATAACTGAAAACATGTTTTATATTCTAGTTTCTTCAAAATAGCCACCTTCTGCTCTGATTACTGCTTTGCACACTCTTGGCATTCTCTCCATGAGCTTCAAGAGGTAGTCACCTCAAATGGTTTTCACTTCACAGGTGTCATAGTTTAGATGTGACAATCTACAATGTAAATAGTCCAAACTTTTGGCCTGTACTGTATTTAAAATATAAACAAAGTGTAGTTCATAAAAATAATACTAACATAAATTAACAGGAACAATTACAACAATCGTAATAAACACTGGTAAATATGTTACCTAACATTCATATTTTTGTACAGTCTTATTATTATTCTATTTACATGGGGAAAAGTAATCAGTATGCAATAAAAAAACAAAACCTCAAATGTTCCAACTAATAACATACTTAGTCACCTATAATACAAATGTGACACAATATCTGTTTTTAGGGTTTTTTTAATAAAAAAAATGTCAAATAGGCTCCCCGCATACTTCGACTTTTCTTTTATGTACTTAACTAAAAAAAGTGGGAAATAACTGAAAACCAGTTTTATATTCTACTTTCTTCAAAATAGCCACCCCTTGCTCTGATTACTGCTTTGCACACTCTTGGCATTCTCTCCGTGAGCTTCAAGCACACCTGTGAAGTGAAAACCATTTCAGGTGACTACGTCATAGAATAGAAAGTACTTTATTGATCCCCGGGGGAAATTCAGCACCACAATAAACACTTTGGTATTTTTACATGTGAATAATATAAATACAGTCTATTATACAGCATTATTCACATGTGAATGATATAAATACTTGAAGCTCATGGAGAGAATGCCAAGAGTGTGCAAAAAAGTAATAAGAGCAAAGGGTGGCTATTTTGAAGAAACTAGAATATAAAACATGTTTTCAGTTATTTCACACTTTTTTTTGTTAAGTACATAACTCCACATGTGTTCATTCATAGTTTTGATGTGACAATATACAATGTAAATAGTCATGAAAATAAAGAAAACACATTGAATGAGGAGAAGGTGTGGCCAAACTTTTGGCCTGTACTGTACGTACGCAAATTAATCACGCAATTTATTTGAAACGCACATGCTCCTTTACCATAACTGCAAATGGGTTCCTGGAGAAAAAAAGGGCGCTGGTTGTTATGAAATGAATGACATGCATTCAAGTAAAACATTTTTAAAAATGTTCATGTATGACATTCTGACAATGAAACTGCATGTGTGTCCAAATATTAAGGTCTATATTAAGTTAATTTAAATGATGCAAGCAAGTAATAACCTGTGATTAATCCAAATTCAACAGTGTGATTAATCTGGTAAAAAAATGAATCGTTTGCAGTGTTTCCCATAAACTGCCAAGATACCTGTGGCGGTGGGGGCGTGGCTATGGGCGTGGTCACCATGACATCGAGTAATTTGCATAATTTACTACAATGATATGATTTTCTCTAAAAAGGCTCAAAAAATGTATACTTACTAAATAATAATAACAGTTTTGTTTTAAACGTCCATCCATCCATTTTACAATATAATTACAACACTTTATGTACATATTTATATACAGATTTGAACAATAAGTTATTCACTGAAATATATTTATTAATTGTGGTTCTTACAACAAATATATCTTATAAAATATAAAAGCTAAAATGTCTCTTAAAGCTCTGCCCATTTAATTAGTGCATCCTAAATAATTTAACTTTAGCCTACTACTACAACCATATTATTTACCAGCAACATAAAGTGAAACAGAGGCAGAGGTGTCCTGCCACAGTCAGTAACAAATAAACAGAAAACAGTAGTGGTCAAATACAAATAAGGCAACGAGAGAAGTATCCTACACTTCTCTTTTGTAAAGTAAATCTGAACAGCCTATATGGGCATCTACATCAACTATATGATTTGCCTGAGAAGCTGGACAGGACAAAAAAAAAAAAAAATTTATTTGTGGCGGACGTATTTCTTTCGTGACGGGCCGCCACAAATGAATGTGTGGGAAACACTGGTTTGACATCAATAATTTATATAATTTAGGGCGACAGATATTGATTAGTTTAGTAATCACGTCGGGTTGTACCGGTAATAACAAAGTACCGTGGTACTAATGAATTAAAAACAGTACTATACCGCCTTTGAAAAAGACAGGTACTTTTTTTACTTTTTAAATCTGCATGCTGCCGTGACGTACAGAGCCGAGGCGCATGGTGGTGAGTGTCAAAGCACACACACAAAGCGCATACTAGAAGAAACAGTGTTGAGGGGAAGAATGGCAAAAAACGGCATTTCTACTGGTTGATAGAGAGGGTGCGTGGAGCGCAATACGGAGGTATTTTGGCTTCAAAACTACAGATAAAGTGATAGCTTTAAACACAGGAGCTAATGTTACGCTGCAAGCGGTGCTATAAATCCTACCTCGCCAAAGGTGGCATAAAGTATTAGTCTTTGCTTGAAACTTAGGTAAACATTGAAGATTGAATCATCCACACCTGAACAAGGAGTTTAAAGTCGTGTAGTTTAACCAGCTCCCTGTTGCTGATTATTAGCCCATGTAGGGTCAACTAATGCAAGTGAAATGATAGAATTTTGTTACAAATTGCTAAAATTGGTGTTTTATCTTTAACAATGTGTGTTTACCTGCTACATGTCTTGTATGTGTACTTTGAGCCATAGTATTGTCTTTAGTATTTACTAATGGATGTATTTGTCTTGAAGTCAGATCAAGAGTGGCAAACATAAATAATGAAACATTGAATAAAATGTCAATAAACTATTCTATTGTAACGTTATTCTGGATTATAGCAGACTATGTGTAATGTACAAAATTGTAAATGTGTCTCCAAGTGCAATAAGAAAAGCCCAGTGTACCTTTTTATTGTTTTTAGGTACATTAAGAAACATAAGTTTAATGTATCTTAAGATTTTCTGTTAAAGTGAAGCCAATAATATTTGTTTGTGGTCCCCTTTATTTTGAAAAGTACATATAGATTTTGGTCTTGGTACCAAAATATAAGTATCAGGACAACCCTATAATCAAGTAATCCAACCATTGTTTTGTTCAATTTCTGGAACAAAACATTTTACAGCCTCAATGCTTATTTTTTGGGAAAATAGTTTTAAATAAACAATAATTTATCTTTTTGCCATAACAGTCTTTTTTTTAATGAATGCAAATCATCAACATTGAAATTGCTCTTCACATGCGCATTAATAAAAAATAACAAAACAATAAATGGGCACTCTTGCTTTGGATGTGCGGAAACTGACGTCAGAGTATTTAAAGTTCTGGGAACTCCGGATTTTCTTTAGTTTTAGTTTGAATAGTTCCACTTATTAAACAATTATTCGAAACAACATACTTTTTTCTAATCGATTGATCGTTGCAGCCCTAATATTTTTTTATATTCGTCTTTTTTTTTTTTACACATGCTGGATCACGAAAAAACCCAAACCCTGGACTCTGTATAACACATAATTTTCTGTTTTTAGGAACCTCGAGAGATCAGCAGAACTCCCGTCAACCTTTTCCTCCTGGGTGATCCTGCCTACCCTCTTTTGGACTGGCTCATCAAGGGCTACGTCCGTTCCCCAGATATGACTCCGGAACAGGAGTCCTTTAACGCGTACCTAAGTTCTGCCAGGACAACCGTGGAGATCGCTTTCGGCAGACTCAAATCCCGCTGGAAAGTCTTGCTCCAAAGAAGCGACTTTCACTACACGTTCACGCCCCACGTGGTGGCCACCTGTTGCGCCTTGCACAATTTTTGCGAAAGCGAAAACGAAACCATCAACCCGGCTTGGATAGACGAAGCGGCAGTTTTGGAACACGAGCTGCCCCAGCCTGGGATGCCTTCGTACCACGCAGCCGACTGTGCAGACGGTCAGACTGTGCGTCTGGCTTTGACGGAATACTTGAAATCCAACTTTCCTCTGCGAAGGCACGAATGACCTTGTCTCAGTTCACGCTGGCGAGGAATAAAGACTTGAATGTTCCACGTCTGGAGATTCTCAGTCATCCGGGTCAGGGGGATCATACCAGTTCACCCAAAAGTTCTCTGCGAAGGCACGAATGACCATGTCTTAGTTCACACTCGCGAGGAATAAAGACATGTTGGATATGTCTGGAGATCATCCGGGTCATTGGAATCGTACCAGTTCACCCAAAAGTTTTACATTTCAGATGTGGAGTTTCCCCATTGAGCCTCGTGGAAGGTGTGGTCGCAATAGGTTGTATTCACCTGACGTCACGTTCGGCTCATTAAATATGCGAGGCTTGAAGTGAGGGCAGCACGGTGGAAGAGGGGTTAGTGCATCTGCCTCACAATACGAAGGTCCTGAGTAGTCCTGAGTTCAATCCCGTGCTCGCACTGCTCGGGATCTTTCTGTGTGGAGTTTGCATGTTCTCCCACCTCCAAAAACATGCACCTGGGGAGAGGCCCCTCCCACCTCCAAAGACATGCACCTGGGGAGAGGCCCCTCCCACCTCCAAAGACATGCACCTGGGGATAGGTTGATTGGCAACACTAAATGGTCCCTAGTGTGTGAATGTTGTCTGTCTATCTGTGTGGGCCCTGTGATGAGGTGGCGACTTGTCCAGGGTGTATCCCGCCTTCCGCCCGAATGCAGCTGAGATAGGCTCCAGCGACCCCAAAAAGGGACAAGCGGTAGCTAATGGAGGGACGGAAGGCTTGAAGTGGTGGGCCAGCGAGAGATCTGGGCGGCATTTTGCCTTTCTCCAAGAAAAATGCGGTAGGCTGGCACGGTCTCATTCATCCGGGTCATTGTAACCTCAGGGCATTCAGTCGCTCGCAACTGGACTGTTTGGTTTCATTGGTCTATGAGCATGAACTGATGAAGCCTACTGAGGTATTGGCACCAGCCGCTGGACTAGACCTGACCAATCTAAGTCTAAGACTAGACCTGACCAATCTAAGTCTAAAACTAGATCTGATTAATCTAAGTCTATGAGCATAAACTGATGAAGTCTACTGAGGTATTGGCACCAGCCGCAAAACTAGGTCTGACCAATCGTAGTCTATGAGAATAAACTGATGAAGCCTACTGAGGTATTGCACCAGCCGCAAGACGACCTGACCAATCTAAGTCTCAGACTAGACCTGACCAATCTAAGTCTATGAGCATGAGATGATGAACCCCACTGAGGTATTGGCACCAGCCGCTAGACTAGATGTGACCAATCTAAGTGTCAGACTAGATGTGACCAATCTAAGTGTCAGACTAGATGTGACCAATCTAAGTTTAAGACTAGATGTGACCAATCTAAGTGTCAGACTAGATGTGACCAATCTAAGTTTAAGACTAGATGTGACCAATCTAATTCTAAGACTAGATGTGACCAATCTAATTCTAAGACTAGATGTGACCAATCTAAGTCTCAGACTAGATGTGACCAATCTAATTCTAAGACTAGATGTGACCAATCTAAGTTTAAGACTAGATGTGACCAATCTAAATTTAAGACTAGATGTGACCAATCTAAGTCTCAGACTAGATGTGACCAATCTAATTCTAAGACTAGATGTGACCAATCTAAATTTAAGACTAGATGTGACCAATCTAAGTCTCAGACTAGATGTGACCAATCTAATTCTAAGACTAGATGTGACCAATCTAAATTTAAGACTAGATATGACCAATCTAAGTCTCAGACTAGATGTGACCAATCTAATTCTAAGACTAGATGTTTACCAATCTAAGTTTAAGACTAGATGTTTACCAATCTAAGTTTAAGACTAGATGTGACCAATCTAAGTCTCAGACTAGATGTGACCAATCTAATTCTAAGACTAGATGTGACCAATCTAAGTTTAAGACTAGATGTGACCAATCTAAATTTAAGACTTGATGTGACCAAGCTAAGTCTCAGACTAGATGTGACCAATCTAATTCTAAGACTAGATGTGACCAATCTAAGTCTAAGACTAGATGTGACCAATCTAAGTTTAAGACTAGATGTGACCAATCTAAGTCTCAGACTAGATGTGACCAATCTAATTCTAAGACTGGATGTGACCAATCTAAGTTTAAGACTAGATGTGACCAATCTAAGTCTCAGACTAGATGTGACCAATCTAATTCTAAGACTGGATGTGACCAATCTAATTCTAAGACTAGATGTGACCAATCTAAGTTTAAGACTAGATGTGACCAATCTAAGTTTAAGACTAGATGTGACCAATCTAAGCCTAAGACTAGATGTGACCAATCTAATTCTAAGACTGGATGTGACCAATCTAAGTTTAAGACTAGATGTGACCAATCTAAGTCTCAGACTAGATGTGACCAATCTAATTCTAAGACTGGATGTGACCAATCTAAGTTTAAGACTAGATGTGACCAATCTAATTCTAAGACTAGATGTGACCAATCTAAGTTTAAGACTAGATGTGACCAATCTAAATTTAAGACTTGATGTGACCAAGCTAAGTCTCAGACTAGATGTGACCAATCTAATTCTAAGACTAGATGTGACCAATCTAAGTCTAAGACTAGATGTGACCAATCTAAGTTTAAGACTAGATGTGACCAATCTAAGTCTCAGACTAGATGTGACCAATCTAATTCTAAGACTGGATGTGACCAATCTAAGTTTAAGACTAGATGTGACCAATCTAAGTCTCAGACTAGATGTGACCAATCTAATTCTAAGACTGGATGTGACCAATCTAATTCTAAGACTAGATGTGACCAATCTAAGTTTAAGACTAGATGTGACCAATCTAAGTTTAAGACTAGATGTGACCAATCTAAGCCTAAGACTAGATGTGACCAATCTAATTCTAAGACTGGATGTGACCAATCTAAGTTTAAGACTAGATGTGACCAATCTAAGTCTCAGACTAGATGTGACCAATCTAATTCTAAGACTGGATGTGACCAATCTAAGTTTAAGACTAGATGTGACCAATCTAAGTCTCAGACTAGATGTGACCAATCTAATTCTAAGACTGGATGTGACCAATCTAATTCTAAGACTAGATGTGACCAATCTAAGTTTAAGACTAGATGTGACCAATCTAAGTTTAAGACTAGATGTGACCAATCTAAGTTTAAGACTAGATGTGACCAATCTAAGTCTCAGACTAGATGTGACCAATCTAATTCTAAGACTGGATGTGACCAATCTAAGTTTAAGACTAGATGTGACCAATCTAAGTCTCAGACTAGATGTGACCAATCTAATTCTAAGACTGGAAGTGACCAATCTAATTCTAAGACTAGATGTGACCAATCTAAGTTTAAGACTAGATGTGACCAATCTAAGTTTAAGACTAGATGTGACCAATCTAAGTTTAAGACTAGATGTGACCAATCTAAGTCTCAGACTAGATGTGACCAATCTAAGTTTAAGACTAGATGTGACCAATCTAAGTTTAAGACTAGATTTGACCAATCTAAATTTAAGACTAGATGTGACCAATCTAAGTCTATGATCATAAACTGATGAAGTCTAGTCAGATGAAGGGTGAAACGTCCTATAAGACCAACCAAACCGTCCAGTTGTGATGGTTGAACTCCCTGAGACTAGACTCGCGTTGTTTTAGGCTTTTGGAACCATTCAAAACGCGAAAAGGATAAAAGTTTTTCCAGAGTTCCTCGAAAGATCAATAAAAATATTCAAGTACATTTGTTGAATGCTTGCCTCAGCTGCAGGTAGCTGCTCTTCCTCTACTGTACGTCCACATGACTTCAGAGAAAACTCTTACAAGTTTTGAGCAAATCAATAGAAATGGAAAAAAACATTACTATTTTTTTTTTTTTTTACTTTGAAACATTCCAGCTAAATTGGCAGAATTTTACTGTAAAATGTACAGGGTTTTACTATAGATGGAAAAACTGTACCGATGTTTTTTTACAGTACAATTCTGGCAACTGAGCGGCCCATTTTTTTACAATAAAATGTAGGCTTGTTTTTACGGTCTATTACTGTGAACGGAAACTCAACAGTTTTTGTTTTTTTACTGTAAAAAACTGGCAGATCAGTTGCCAGAATTTTATCGTAAAAACTTATTTCATTAAAACTGTAAAAACACAGTAAATTTTACATTCTGGCGACCAGTTCTTTACAGTAACATCAGTACATTTTACAATATAATTCTGGCGACTCCGGTGCCAGTTCTTTACAACTACTGTACACCGGACATACCTTTTTAGTTCAAACAGTTTGGAGCAAAGAAAAGGAACTGTAGAAACTGTACTACTCGGTTTTTTTTACCCTAAAAAACTTTCAGCTCAGTTGCCAGAATTTGACTGTAAAATTTACAGAAGTTTTTACAGGATTTTACTGTTAATGGAGAAACTGTACCAGTTTTTTTCATGGTAAAATTCTGGCAACTGAGCTGCTGGTTTTTAGATTTTGTTTTACCAGAAAAACGGCAGATCAGTTGCCATAATTTTTAATTTACAGTAATATCAGTACATTTTACAATACAATTCTGGCGACTCTGGTGCCAGTTCTTCATTATAAAAAAACGACTGTACCCCGACATGACTTTCGATAAAACCGTTGCCAATGATGAGCAAATAACTGTAGTGCATTCAAGTAACACACTTGGAAAAGTTCCTGGTTGACATTCTGACCATTTCTGTGCAAACAGGGCTCTTTTTCAAAGGTGGTTTAAATTATGCAAGCGAGTAATAACCAGTGATTAATCAAATGAAATGTACAGTAGATGGAAAAACTTTGCTACTGCTTTTTTGCGGTAGAATTCTGGCAACTGAGCTGCCAATTTTTGTTCTTACGGTATTTTACTGTAATTGGAAAACAAGGGTTTTATTTACTGTTAAAAACTGTCAAATCAGTTGCCAGAATTGTATTGCAAAAACTGTATTCATTTATACTGTAAAATTCTGCCGACTCAGTTTCCAGTTTTTTTTACAGTAAAACAACAACTTTAGTACCCCGACATGACTTTAGATAAAACTTACCACGTTTTGAGCAAATAAATGGAAATGGAAAAACAGTACTACGGTTTTTTTTTATCTTAAACTTCCAGCTGAGTTGCCAGAATTGTAGAATTTACAAAGGATTTCACATGACTTTACTATAAATGGAAAAACTGGACCAGTTTTTTATGGAACAATTCTGTCAGCTGAGCTGCCGGTTTTACGTCATAAAGTTGTTGTTTTTACAGTATATTGTAAATGGAAAACAGTATTTTTTTTACTGTAAAAACTAGCAGATCCTTTACCAGAATGTTATCGTAAAAAACTGTTTTCATTTACAGTAATGTCAGTCAATTTTACAATACAATTCTGGCGACTTTGGTGCCAGTTCTTTACAGTAAAAACTACTGTACCCCGACATACCTTTTTAGATACAAACTGTTACCAATGATGAGCAAATAACTGTAGTGCATTCAAGTAACACGCTTGAAAAAGTTTGTGGTTGACATTCTGACCATTTCTGTGCAAACACGGGGCTCTTTTTTAAAGTGCTTTAAATTATGCAAGCAAGTAATAACCAGTAATTCATCTCGTTAATCCAAATTCAAAAGTGTAAATAATCATGGTTAATCCGAAAAAGTGAGAAAGAAAATAATTTGACAGAACTAGTTATTGTTTAACATTTCTCACTGGGGGTGAATGAGATGTTTTTGTGTAAAAAGCCGCATATTTGAAGAGAAAACCAAACAACATTCAGCCGCTCCATTGTATATTCTTAACAAAGCAAAGCATTTTTCTCTGGATTCCATGAAATAATTGTTGTATTTCCAGGTGGTTCATTAGCATACTGCTTTATTGATGAGTTCCAAACGTGCTCCTCTCCACCCTCTTCCTGAAAACAACACCTTTTCCACCACCAAAAATCCAATGAAACAGTCATTTTGTGTATCCGTAGAACTTGCGAAACAATAATGTGGAGAAAATAACGGAGAAACAAGGTACAGCATTCAACGTGTGACTTCCTCAAGAGAATTGTGTCATGTTGGCTCAGGGGAAATGAAATGGAACACTCAGCATAAACATAAACCAAGCCAACAATTTGTTGTCTTCATCCCTCGGAAGACAACCGACAAGTAAATGTCTGACTTCACAACAAAAAGGAGATTGTCGGAGGACAGCAATGATGGATCCATCAAAGGCCGTCAAACACATTCCTGTGAAATTGGGAGGATGTTTACCTTTTTACTGGCATGTGTCAAGAACTATTGCCTAAAGTCACTGGAACTAGATGGACTCCATAGCCATGTCTGATCCTCATAGTCGTGTTTCTACCCAAGTAGGCAAGTGATGATGGTACAGATCCACATTCAACAGTCTTTCCTACAAAAAGTCCAGACCAAGTCCAGTCCAACAACTGGGGTTCACGATCCGCTTTGATTCTGTCTCAGACAGTTCCCAACACAAAGGACAAAACTCATTTTGGTTTCATAATTCAAATGAAAACATGTCCAGCTTGTCGCTCCGCTTTCAAATGAAACGGTTCGGGTGTACTTTGACTTCCTTGGCATGCCCGGGTGACTCAATCATAGCTGAACAAACCCAATCACACCCTCAGAAGACTACCGGTACTTGAAATGTCCTCGCAATCCAAACAACTGAACAAACCTGATCACAGCCTCAGAAGACTACCGTTACTTGAAATGTTCTCGCAATCCAAACAACCGAACAAACCCAATCACAGCCTTAGAAGAGTGCCGGTACTTAAAATGTCCTCACAATGTAAACAACCGAACAAACACGGTCACAGCTTTAGAAGACTACCGGTACCTAAAAGGTCCTCGCAATGCAAACAACCGAACAAACCCAATCACAGCCTCAGAAGACTACCGGTACTTAAAACGTTCTCGCAATGCAAACAACCGAACACACCCAATCAAAGCCTTAGAAGACTACCGGTACTTAAATTGTCCTAACAATCCAAACAACCGAACAAACCCAATCACAGCCTCAGAAGACTGCCAGTACTTAAAATGTCCTCATAATCCAAACAACCGAACAAACCAAATCACAGCCTTAGAAGACTACCGGTACTTAAAATGTCCTTACAATGCACACAACCGAACAAACCCAATCACAGCTTTAGAAGACTTGATATGTCCTCACAATCCAAACAACCAAACAAACCCAATCAAAGCCTCAGAAGACTACTGGTATTTAAAATGTCCTTGCAATGTAAACAACTGAACAAACACAATCACAGCTTTAGAAGACTACTGGTACTAAAAATGTCCTCACAATCCAAACAACCGAACAAACCCAATCACAGCCTCAGAAGACTTGATATGTCCTCACAAGCCACATAACCGAACAAACCCAATCAGAGCCTTAGAAGACTACCAGTACTTGAAATGTCCTCACAATCCAAACAACCGAACAAACCCAATCACAGCCTCAGAAGACTACCGGGACTTAAAATGTCCTCGCAATGCAAACAACCGAACAAACCCAATCACAGCCTTAGAAGACTTGACATGTCCTCACAATCCAAACAACTGAACAAAGCCAATCAAAGCCTCAGAAAACTACCGGTACTTGAAATGTCCTCACAATCCAAACAAGCGAACAAACTCTATGGAAGTCTCCGCACTGAAACCCTGAACCTGTCCTGTCCATGTAACCTGACACACAACACAGGCAACCCTTGGTGGACTGGATGTGGTATCAGCTCGGTACTGTGCCAGGGGACTGGATGTGGTATCAGCTCGGTACTGTCCCAGGGGACTGGATGTGGTATCAGCTCGGTACTGTGCCAGGGTACTGGATGTGGTATCAGCTCGGTACTGTGCCAGGGGACTGGATGTGGTATCAGCTCGGTACTGTGCCAGGGTACTGGATGTGGTATCAGCTCGGTACTGTGCCAGGATTCTTGTGAAGCAACACAACTGTAAACATTCCGGTGGTGGGATCGAATACTTTCAAGCCACCTTTTGCCCTCTAAAAAAAAACCACACACACCAGTGACACAAAACTGAGAAAAGAAGAGGCGGCGATCAGTTTGTGTGGGTTCCTTCCCTCCTCTCTCGTGTGGGTTCCTTCCCTCCTCTGGCGTAAGTCTTTAGAGGCCCTGAGCTTGAAGAGGCAGAGAGAGGTGTGGGGGTCTTCAACTCCGGACCACTGGAGCTTTTGTGCTGACACAAGTTTTGTAGAAACGGACGTGTTCGTTTGCCAGACCGCTCGTCATCGTTCAGGGAAACAAAAATCCACGCAGGCTTGGGGGAGTGTGGGGGGGCGGGGCTTACAAAAAGTGGGAGGGGAAGATGGCAGACACACTGAAGACAACTAAAGTGTTTTCATCATTTATCAAATACTAAGGCATGACTTTGGGACTTCTAACTTGGTGCTGATCCAAAGTGTTCATCAGTGATAACACATCCATCCAAGGTCATGCACATGGTATCTCTCTGATACCGCCAATCAAAACTGTATTGCACAGGTGTCAAACCTATTCTCTACGTGGCCCACAAAAGCCGGAAGTAAAGCACAGGCATGGGAAATGTTTTTCAACATTCATTTCGCCTCAAAATATCACTTCCCTGGTTTTTGTTGAAATCATTTTCAAAAATATGTTCTGGAAAAAAAATATTTCCTTTTGCCTAAACGCCGCATTGAGTTGCAGGCCGGGTAGATGATGGGAAACAAGCTCGCTAGTTAGCTAGCTTACTTCCTGTCGCTAGTTAGCTAACCATCTAGCAAGCTTAATTCTTGTCGCTAGTTAGCTAACCATCTAGCTAGCTTCCTTGTTGTAACTAGTTAGCTAACCATCTAGCTAGCTTACTTGTTGTCGCTAGTTAGCTAACCATCTAGCTAGCTTACTTGTTGTCGCTAGTTAGCTAACCATCTAGCTAGCTTACTTGTCGTCGCCCGCGTAGGCCCTCCCAGCTACAACGTTGACGTTGCTGCTAATCATATTTGGATGACTACAATCCCAACACTTGTTAGTTTCCAACCACTTGTAGTTGTGGAGTATATTTTGGACGTGACGGATGTAAATAAGTCACAACACAGGAAGTATATTACTCAAGGGGGCGTGGCTCCCATGTCCGAGTTTTTGCCTCCGCGAGCGCTGAAGCCGCACACCGCTCGGCCTGTCGGTACCTGTCCACTGCCTCCGGAGTCCTATGAGCCAAAAGAACCCGATAGGACTCCTTCTTCAGCTTGACGGCATCCCTCACCGCCGGTGTCCACCAACGGGTTCTAGGATTACAGGCACCAACTACCTTGTGGCCACAGCTCCAATCAGCCGCCTCGACAATAGAGGTGCGGAACATGGTCCACTCGGACTCAATGTCCAGCACCTCCCTCGTGACATGTTCAAAGTTCTTCCGGAGGTGGGAATTGAAAGTCTCTCTGACAGGAGACTCTGCCAGACGTTCCCAGCAGACCCTCACAATGCGTTTGGGCCTGCCAGGTCTGTCCGGCATCCTCCCCCACCATCGCAGCCAACTCACCACCAGGTGGTGATCGGTAGAAAGCTCCGCCCCTCTCTTCACCCGAGTGTACAAAACATGAGGCCGCAAATCCGATGACACAACTACAAAGTGGATCATGGATCTGCGGCCTAGGGTGTCCTGGTGCCAAGTGCACATATGGACACCCTTATGCTTGAACATGGTGTTCGTTATGGACAATCCGTGACGGGCACAAAAGTCCAATAACAAAACACCGCTCGGGTTCAGATCCGGGCGGCCATTCTTCCCAATCACGCCTCTCCAGGTTTCACTGTCGCTGCCAACATGAGCGTTGAAGTCCCCAGTAGAACGAGGGAATCACTCTCCAGTACTCCCTCCAGTGTATCCAAAAAGGGTGGGTACTCTGAACTGCCGCTTGGCACGTAAGCACAAACAACAGTCAGGACCCGTCCCCCCACCCGAAGGCGGAGGGAAGCTACCCTCTCGTCCACCGGGTTGAACTCCAACATGCAGGCTCTGAGCCGGAGGACAACAAGAATTACCACCCCAGCCCGTCGCCTCTCACTGCCAGCAACGCCAGAGTGGAAGAGAGTCCAGCCCCTCTCCAGAGAACTGGTTCCAGAGCCCTCGCTGTGCGTCGAAGTGAGTCCGACTATATCCAGCCGGAGCTTCTCCACCTCGCGCACAAGCTCAGGCTCCTTCCCCCCCAGCGAGGTGACGTTCCACGTCCCAAGAGCTAGCTTCTGTAGCCGAGGATCGGACCGCCAAGTGCCCTGCCTTCGACTGCCGCCCCGCTCACATCACACCCGACCTCTGTGGCCCCTCCCATGGGTGCTGAGCCCATTGGAGGAGTCATTTTCTTAATAGATGTTATTTCCTTTTAGGCAGAAAAACAATTGTGTTCTGCGTGGAATTGCACAATTTAAAAAGCAAACGTAAATAATAATGGTAAGGGACAAGCGGTAGAAAATGGATGAATGGATGGGTAGCAAATATATTATATTACCTTTTTTTTTTTTTTAAATATATGATTTATGATTTCAAAGGAAGTGAAGCATCCAATTGTCCACTAAAAATGACAATATATTTTACAGTAACATTCTAGCAACTGAGCTGCCGGTTTGTGTCCTTTGAGGTGTTTTTTACAGAATATTACTGGAAATGAACCATTGTTTGTTTTTGATGTGAAAAAACCCAAATCATCATTTTACTGTACAAATGATGGTGGAATTTACAGCATTTTACTGTTAATGGAAAAAGAGGTACAAAAGATTTTAGGGTAAAACTCAGTGGCCTAGTGGTTAGAGCGCCCGCCCTGAGATGGGTAGGTTGTGAGTTCAAACCCCGGCCGAGTCATACCAAAGACTATAAAAATGGGAGCCGTTACCTCCCTGCTTGGCACTCAGCATCAAGGCTTGGAATTGGGGGTTAAATCACCAAAAATGATTCCCGGGCGCGGCTGCTGCTCACTGCTCCCCTCACCTAACAGGGGGGGTTAATGGGTGATGGGTCAGATGCAGAGAATAATTTCGCCACACCTCATGTGTGTGTGTGACTATCATTGCTACTTAGTTGCCAGAATTGTATCTTAGAAAAAGACTTTTGTACCTTCCAATTACAGTAATGCAGCGTACACACAAGCCTTTATTTTACAGTATAAAACTGGCAGCTCATGTTGCCAGAATATTGCCCGTAAAAAAAAAAAAGGTAGTTTTTCCATTTACGGTTAAAATGCTTTAAAAACACTAATTTTACAGAAAAATTCTGGCAATTGAGCTGGAGATTTTTTTTAATCGTAAATAAAAACTGTTAGTTTTTTTTGCATTTACAGTAATGTTATGTAAAACTGAATTTTACGGAGAGATTCTGGCGACTAAAGCTGCTAGGTGTTTTTTTACCGTAAAATTGAGTGAGTTTTTTTTTACTACATATGTAAATTAAATAAACGGTACTAATGTTTTGTTTTTTTACGTTAAAATCTCTTTAAGTCAGTTGCCATAATTTTACTGTGAAATTGATTGTTTTTTACAGCATTTTACTCGGCACGGAAAAAAATGGTACAACAGCTTTTTTACGATAAAAAAATGGCAACTCAATTGCCAGAATTTAATCATTAAAAAAACATTTGAACCTTCCATTTACAGTAATACAACAACCATATATTTTACAGTATATAACTGCCAGCTCAGTTGACAGAATTTTACCGTAAAAAATGTAATGTTTTTTTGTAAAAAACACTGGAATTTTACCTAAAAATTCTGGCAATTGACTGGAGATTTTTTTTTAATCGTAAATAAAAACTGTTAGTTTTTTTTGCATTTACAGTAATGTTCTGTAAAACCGAATTTTACGGAGAGATTCTGGTGACTAAAGCTGCTAGTTTGTTTTTTTTACCGTAAAATTGAGTGAGTTTTTTTACTACATATGTAAATTAAATAAACGGTACTAATGTTTTTTTACGTTAAAATCTCTTTAAATCAGTTGCCATAATTTTACTGTGAAATTTATTGTTTTTTACAGCATTTTACTGTGCACGGAAAAAAATGGTACAACAGCTTTTTTACGATAAAAAAATGGCAACTCAATTGCCAGAATTGAATCATTAAAAAAACAGTTGAACCTTCCATTTACAGTAATACAACAACCATATATTTTACAGTATATAACTGCCAGCTCAGTTGACAGAATTTTACCGTAAAAAATGTAATTTTTTTTGTAAAAAACACTGGAATTTTACCAAAAAATTCTGGCAATTGACTGGAGATTTCTAAACGTAATGTTATGTAAAAACACTATTTTACTGTAACATTTTGTTATCAGTTTTATGCTGTAAAACCCACAGTGGTTCTACAGCATATTATTTTAGATGGAAAAAAAAATGTTCAACCATTTTTGGGGGATAAAATTCTGCCATCTGTATTGCCAGTATTTTTCCGTAAAAAACAAGTTTTCTATGCATGCTAGAAACTGTTGCAGATTTATTGGTAGTCCTAAAAAGCGCAGGTAGTTTTTGCATTTCCCCAAAAATGCTATAAGAAACAGTAAAAGTTATGTAAAATGATGCCAACTTAGCTGGTTGCTAATGCTTAGTAGGCTGTAAAAAACAATAAATGGTCAAATTGTGGCAATTGAGTTGCCAGATTTTTGCCGTAAAAACTAAAAATATTTTTTTTAAGAGTATGTAAAAAATGCTTTGGCAATTGTGAAATAATATAATTGACTGTTGATGAAAAGAACATTTCCCACCTGCTAAATCTAACAAAAGCAAAAACAAAAGCACTCCTGGGCTGCTGCCATCTTTTGTGTGGAGCGCAAGCTTCAATTAAGGCAAATGGTGGAAAGTTTTAGTGAAGTATGGGAGAAACATTATTGGACTTATTTGTTTAATAAATGATGAAAAGGGTTGGGTTGTTTTTTTTTTGGCAGTAGACTTTTGACCCCACTGTATACACGCGCACACACACACACACCGGAGAGTGGGCGGGGCTTAGGGGGAGTTGGCAAAGAGTAAATATCCACAACATCACGAGTCTTCGTTGCCGGAGTCGTCCTGGTTGTCGTAACATCTGGTGGACGTCTCGCCGTCCTCCGCCGTGCTGGCGCCTCCGGCCTCGCCGATGGACTCCATGTCGCTCTCGTCGTCCTCGTCCTCGTCCTCCTCCATGTCGTCGTCGTAAAGGTCGTCGTAGAGCAGGTCCGAGCTGCTGTCCTGGGACGGCACCCTGGTCTGGACGCAGTACTCGGCCAGTGTGGTGGGCACTTTCACCCCGTCCCGTTCGGCGTCCGCCGCCGTGGACGTCACCTGTTTCCTGCGGGCCAATCAAAAGGTGGCGTTAGGTCCTGACTGACACCTTTTCTTTCTTTTTTTAGTCCCACAGCTGACAAGCTAGCAGCTTAATATGTGTCTCCATACACAGTGTGGAGCCGCTCCTCTCACTTAATAATAAATCACCTCCACTGCGGTAAACAAACTGCATTTCTTAATATCTTAAGTAGCGTTATCACTGGAGGACGAGGCTACAAACGCAGAGCCGGTATAATAAAAGCTAAACTAGCCGCTAAGCTAGCTTGAGACAGCACAATAAATAAATGCCTAGTGCAGTTAAGGAGTGTAGTTACTGACATGAAATTACCAAGTACAAACCCCGTTTCCATATGAGTTGGGAAATGGTGTTAGATGTAAATATAAACGGAATACAATGATTTGCAAATCCTTTTCAAGCCATATTCAGTTGAATATGCTACAAAGACAACATATTTGATGTTCAAACTCATAAACATTTTTTTTGTTGCAAATAATCATTAACTTTATAATTTGATGGCAGCAACACGTGACAAAGAAGTTGTGAAAGGTGGCAATAAATACTGATAAAGTTGAGGAATGCTCATCAAACACTTATTTGGAACATCCCACAGGTGAGCAGGCTAATTGGGAACAGGTGGGTGCCATGATTGGGTATAAAAGTAGATTCCATGAAATGCTCAGTCATTCACAAACAAGGATGGGGCGAGGGTCACCACTTTGTCAACAAATGCCTGAGCAAATTGTTGAACAGTTTAAGAACAACATTTCTCAAGCAGCTATTGCAAGGAATTTAGGGATTTCACCATCTACGCTCCGTAATATCATCAAAGGGTTCAGAGAATGTGGAGAAATCACTGCAGGTAAGCAGCTAAGCCCGTGACTTTCCATCCCTCAGGCTGTACTGCATCAACAAGCCACATCAGTGTGTAAAGGATATCACCACATGGGCTCAGGAACACTTCAGAAACCCACTGTCAGTGACTACAGTTGGTCACTACATCTGTAAGTGCAATTTAAAACTCTCCTATGCAAGGCGAAAACCGTTTTTATCAACAACACCCGGAAACGCCGTCGGCTTCGCTGGGCCTGAGCTCATCTAAGATGGACTGATGCAAAGTGGAAAAGTGTTCTGTGGTCTGACGAGTCCACATTTCAAATTGTTTTTGGAAACTGGACGTCGTGTCCTCCGGACCAAAGAGGAAAAGAACCATCCGGATTGTTCTAGGCGCAAAGTGTAAAAGGCAGCATGTGTGATGGTATGGGGGTGTATTAGTGGCCAAGACATGGGTAACTTACACATCTGTGAAGGCACCATTAATGCTGAAAGGTACATACAGCTTTTGGAGCAACATATGTTGTTACCATGGACGCCCCTGCTTATTTCAGCAAGACAATGCCAAGCCACGTGTTACATCAACGTGGCTTCATAGTAAAAGAGTGCGGGTACTAGACTGGCCTGCCTGTAGTCCAGACCTGTCTCCCATTGAAAAGGTGTGGCACCTAAAATAGCAGAAGGGAGACCCCCGGACTGTTGAATAACTTAAGCTGTACATCAAGCAAGAGTGGGAAAGAATTCCACTTCAGTTCCCAAACGTTTACTGAGTGTTGTTAAAAGGAAAGGCCATGTAACACAGTGGTGAACATGCCCTTTCCCAACTACTTTGTCACGTGTTGCAGCCATGAAATTCTAAGTTAATGATTATTTGCAAAAAAACAATAAAGTTTATGAGTTTGAACATGAAATATGTTGTCTTTGTAGCATATTCAACTGAATATGGCTTGAAAAGGATTTGCAAATCATTGTATTCTGTTTATATTTACATCTAACACCATTTCCCAACTCATATGGAAACGGGGTTTGTACATAAGATGAGTTGATATCTGTATTAGTGTGGTAAAAACAGCCAACAATAAATAGTACAGTATTTATTACCTGATGATCTCAGCATACTCTTTGTCTTTGCCTTTGCTGTCCCTCCATCTGCGAAACATGACAGAGGCGTCCACGTTTGCAGGTGAGAAAGTGTTTGGCTCGTTGAGGAGAGAGATGACACTCAGCAGAATTGTCCTGTTAACAAGAAAAACATGCCAACATGAGCACGCCACTGTAGTTCTATAGCACACACCACTGTAGTTCTATAACACACACCACTGTAGTTCTATAGCACACGCCACTGTAGTTCTATAGCACACACCACTGTAGTTCTATAGCACACACCACTGTAGTTCTATAGCACATGCCACTGTAGTTCTATAGCACACACCACTGTAGTTCTATAGCACACACCACTGTAGTTCTATAGCACACACCTCTGCCATCGTTGCTACACCTTGACTTAGAGAGGAACTGCACTTTCTTGGGGGAATTTGGTCTGTCATTCACAATCATTATGAGAGACAAAAACACCTTTTTTTAGGATTCTAAAGATTAAAAAAACGCTTGCGAGATGCGGCTAATAGGGTTCCCTTATATTGCCTTCAAAGCCCTCCAACAGCGTTTTATACACACACACACTAGAGTTGTCCCGGTACCAATGTTTTGATACCGGTAGCAAAATGTATTTCGCTATGAAAAAAAAATGGCATTATTGGCTTTATTTTAACAAAAAAATGTTAGTGTACATGAAACATATGTTTATTATTGTCATTTAGTCCTTAAATAAAATGTTGAACATACTAGACAACTTGTCTTTTAATAGTAAGTAAACAAACAAAGACTCCTAATTAGTCTGCTGACGTATGCAGTAACAAATTGTGTCATTTATACACCTATTATTTTGTACACATTATGAGGGACAAACTGTAAAAATGGATTATTAATCTCCTTGTTAATTTAATGTTAATATCTAAGTCTCTCCCAGATTCTTTTTATGGCACATAAGCTGATGTTTATATTCAATCAACAGGCAGCAGTTGGTATTTTGTGGTTTATTCTCCAAGCTTAGAGGACAAACTGAGACCAATCCAGCACACCAGCGTTCCCCAGCCCGGTCCAGATCGGTCTAGCTCGGTCTCCCCTCAAAACCCCGGAAGTCCCGTGATCTTCCCTCTGTCCCCCGCCTGCTGTTTCCCCAGTCTAGCTGTGCTCCTTATCTTAGGAATGTAATGGCAGTCTCAACAAAGAGAATAAACAGCGCTATGACTCTAACCAAGAACACTCGAATACAAGCACTTTGTACCACACGAGACATTAGCTGATGTAAATATGACTATAGGAGTTTTTAGAAAGAAGTAACACTTAAATATGGATATGATTCTGATCTGCTTCCAACAATAGATAGATAGATAGATAGATAGATAGATAGATAGATAGATAGATAGATAGATAGATAGATAGATAGATAGATAGATAGATAGATAGATAGATAGATAGATAGATAGATAGATAGATAGACAGATAGATAGATAGATAGATAGATAGATAGATAGATAGATAGATACATAGATAGATACATAGATAGATCTTTATTGTCATTGCACAAGTACAATGAAACTTTGTTTTCAGCACAAACCCGTTCAAGATTAGACAAACAGTGTACAGGGTTACAGAACAGGAACGCTGATGGGTCGCCACAAGGCGCCCCGTAAAAGGGAAAAAAGGTAAAACACTGGGGAAGGATGAGTACAAAAATACAATCTATAGTGGGAAAAACCCCTCCATAGCAAAGCACATATACATATTACAACATACATCTCCAGATATCTAGCAACAGAGGGAAGGGAGTGCGGGGCCATGGTGGTAGGCCGCAGCTCTCAGGCGCTGACCATCCCTTCATCACCCCTACGGGATTTGCGTTGAGGGCGTTGGGTTGGAGGGGGTGTGTATGTGTGGCGTGTATTTTTTTGGATGCATGTTTGTGTGTAAGCCTGCAGTGTGTCTCTGTTCCGCGGCCTTGATGTCTGTGCAGTCGCTAGTCCAAAATCAAAAACAACAGGTGTGTGTCCATGAGAGACAAGAAGGGAGTTTGTTGTGTCTTCGCCGGAGAGTCTCCAAGCCAGGGAAACAATCCAAGTTAGAATGTTTTGTATGCCAGTGAAAATAAAATGTGCTTTTCACTCTAAATTGTCTATGACTGGTCCTCAAAAATCCTGCGGGGCAGACAGTCCGATGTGATCCAAATCACAAGATTTGGATCACAGACAGACAGCACCCGTACTTTTCAAACAGACTATAGTACCGTTTTTTATTCATTAGTACCGCGATACTATACTAGTAGCGATATGCCGCACAACCCTAACGCACGCACAATTGTAATTGTCTTTTTTGTACAATGAGGATTAGGCATGTATACCGAGTACCTGTATTTTTGATACCGGTTCCTAATTAGGTCGGTCCATGAGGACCGTGAAGATTCTGGACTAAAGATACTGCTATCGGTATTTTTTGTTCTAGCTGATTGACATTATTATGCCACATTGTCACGATCAATTCCGCGGCCGCTGCTACACATTAAAGGCCTACTGAAATGAAATGTTTTTATTTAAACGGGGATAGCAGATCCATTCTGTGTCATACTCGATCATTTCGCGATATTGCCATATTTTTGCTGAAAGGATTTAGTAGAGAACATAGACGATAAAGTTTGCAACTTTTGGTCTCTGATTAAAAAAAGCCTTGCCTGTACCGGAAGTAGCGTGACGTTGTCAGTTGTTCACTTCCTCATATTTTCCTATTGTTTTCAACGCAGCTAGAGCGATTCGGACCGAGAAAGCGACGATTACCCCATTAATTTGAGCGAGGATGAAAGATTCGTGGATGAGGAACGTTAGAGTGACGGACTAGAATGCAGTGAAATACGTATCTTTTTTCGCTCTGACCGTAACTTAGGTACAAGCTGGCTCATTGGATTCCACACTCTCTCCTTTTTCTATTGTGGATCACGGATTTGTATTTTAAACCACCTGGGATACTATATCCTCTTGAAAATGAGAGTCGAGAACGCCAAATGGACATTCACCGTGACTTTTATCTCCACGACAATACATCGGCGAAATGCTTTAGCTACGAGCTAACGTGATAGCATCTTGCTTTAATTGCATATAGAAACAAAAGAAATAAACCCCTGACTGGAAGGATAGACAGAAGATCAACAATACTATTAAACCATGGACATGTAACATAACACGCTGACAGTTTGAAGTGAACGCACCTTACAAGTCACAACCGCATTTTATCAAGCGTCCTCCTAGCGATCCATTCATCCACAGGCCAATATGAATTAACTCATGCAAAATGAATGTAATATAATAATCCATAAAGTTGCTTTGAGGCATCCACTGACACATGCATACAGTAGCTCACACTATACACACATGCATACAGTAGCTCACACTATACACACATGCATACAGTAGCTCACACTATACATACAGTAGCTCACACTATACACACATGCATACAGTAGCTCACACTATACATACAGTAGCTCACACTATACACACATGCATACAGTAGCTCACACTACACATACATGCATACAGTAGCTCACACTATACACACATGCATACAGTAGCTCACACTATACATACAGTAGCTCACACTATACACACATGCATACAGTAGCTCACACTATACATACAGTAGCTCACACTATACACACATGCATACAGTAGCTCACACTATACATACAGTAGCTCACACTATACACACATACATACAGTAGCTCACACTATACATACAGTAGCTCACACTATACATACAGTAGCTCACACTATACACACATGCATACAGTAGCTCACACTATACACACATGCATACAGTAGCTCACACTATACACACATGCATACAGTAGCTCACACTATACACACATGCATACAGTAGCTCACACTATACATACAGTAGCTCACACTATACACACATGCATACAGTAGCTCACACTATACATACAGTAGCTCACACTATACATACAGTAGCTCACACTATACACACATGCATACAGTAGCTCACACTATACATACAGTAGCTCACACTATACATACAGTAGCTCACACTATACACACATGCATACAGTAGCTCACACTATACATACAGTAGCTCACACTATACACACATGCATATATCACTAGCTGTTAACACTCAACATGGCTTCCGGTCCGTCACTCAAATACGTCGGTGTGCAACATAAACACAAACAATTCCTATTGTTACACAATGCACACTCACATGACATGCTAATTGATTGTATTGATTTATATGATATATTTGTTATGATATAACACGTAAAAGGTCTTTGGTCTGCACATGCATGCCATATATTAATATTATTTCCAGCTGAGTGTAATTGTAATGAAGAGAAAGAGAGTGATGGATCCGTGTGGTCTTTACAAGAAGATGACATAACTGCATTTCACCTTGTATTGCACATATAGTTGACTTCTTCCATCCATCCATTTTTTACCGCTTGTCCCTTTTGGGATCGCGGGGGGTGCTGCATTCGGGCGGTAAGCGGGGTACACCCTGGACAAGTCACCACCTCAACACAGATAGACAACATTCACACACTAGGGACCATTTAGTGTTGCCAATCAACCTATGCCCAGGTGCATGTCTTTGGAGGTGGGAGGGGCCTATCCCCAGGTGCATGTCTTTGGAGGTGGGAGGGGCCCATCCCCAGGTGCATGTATTTGGAGGTGGGAGGGGCCAATCCCCAGGTGCATGTCTTTGGAGGTGGGAGGGGCCTATCCCCAGGTGCATGTCTTTGGAGGTGGGAGGGGCCTATCCCCAGGTGCATGTCTTTGGAGGTGGGAGGGGCCAATCCCCAGGTGCATGTCTTTGGAGGTGGGAGGGGCCAATCCCCAGGTGCATGTCTTTGGAGGTGGGAGGGGCCAATCCCCAGGTGCAGGTCTTTGGAGGTGGGAGGGGCCTATCCCCAGGTGCATGTCTTTGGAGGTAACAGCCAATCAGCAGTGCGTATTCAGAGCGCATGGAGTCAGTGCTCCAGCATCGTCATGAGCAAATAGGTGTTTAGCAGGTAATCATCAGGCAGCGGACTCTCCCCAAATGATAATAAACACCTCCCAGTCAACTACTAGTAACATCACTATGAGCCCGTTGACCTTCTAGAAACATAAACGGCAACTCAGCTCGCTCACAGTCCTGGCTTGAGGTGAAGGCTAATTAGCTTTTAGCATAACATTAGCTCATTTTGTGGTGTGTGTGTGTGTGTGTGTTACGGACAGCAAAGCCCTGTCTGTCTGTTATTTCAGTTGACCTTTTTCTGTGTTGATTGAGCTGTGTTGAAGCAGCAAAAAAGGACTTTATGTTAAATGAAGAGTTTCTGTCTCTGATTGTTGATATAATAATGTAAGTGCATCATTAAGCCTACATGAACTCCATGGTGTTCAGGGATGAATAGTCTCTCCTATTGCTACTGTACTATTTTTTCAGCTATAGTTACAGTAATCATTAGTAATGCAGCAGCCTAGTTTTGAATGTCCCTGCTATCACATGTTGATAAAAATATAACATTTACATAATAAAAATCAACTACAGGCTTCCCAAATGCTGTAATAAATGAAGCATGATGAGTTGACTTGAAACTGTTTAATGTTGCACTTTTTATATGTAGAAGAAAAGTTTTGTCATTTTTATTTAATCTGAGCAACAACTTGAGGCAGTTTAATGTTGATTAACGTGGGCAGAATTATTATAGTGTTCCCAATGTTAAAAGGATAAAGCCATTGTTTACAAATTTGGTTAATAAATAACCAAGACATTTATATTTTGTTGTTTTCTTACTGTACCGAAAATGAACCGAACCGTGACCTCTAAACCGAGGTACGTACCGAACCGAAATTTTTGTGTACCGTTACACCCCTAATTCTTACACATCTTTAATTCCACCAATTACATATAGTACCGATAACAGTACCGATAAATACCGGTATCGATAAGGGAATATACTGTACATCCCTAATGAGGATTCACTACCTTATATTTTTTAACCTGAATATACGGAGGATGGACTACTTGTTATAGAAACTAAGCCAGCATGAAGAGAGGGTGAATGAAACGTTGGAGCAGACGGAAGGAGAGTGTTTTGCTGAAAAGAGCACAACAAAAGACGAACTGATTGCGCTGACAAACCCTGCAGTGGTAGAAAGTTGTTTCCACCTACCCAACATCAACTGGAAACGTCCCTGGCCAGCTTGACCAAGAGGACAACTGTCCATTGTCTGAGCCACTATAATATTGATCGTTATCCATGCAGCACGTCATGCTTGTTATTACAATTACGCACACTGTCGAGCTAGCTGTGTACAAACAAAACATGAAATAATACTTTACAGATACTGCAATATTATTGTTCATGTTTTTCACTCAGTACAGATTGGTGTCCTGTCACATTGTGTTGTGCATTACAAACTCAAAAGCCATTCAGCTGCTGAATTGATTAACGTGGACCCCGACTTAAACAAGTCGAAAAACTTATTGGGGTGTTACCATTTAGTGGTCAATTGTACGGAATATGTACTGTACTGTGCAATCTACTAATAAAAGTTTCAATCAATCAAAAAAGCTTACGGCTAACGCCATAGAATGTCGTTGCAAGGCGATGTTTTACTACGCTAAAAAAAGAGTTGGCTCTTACAATAACAATGTCGCTATAGCTTGGTTATTAAACTGGTTATGGAGCGTGAAATAAGTAGTGTTGGCACTTTTTGGATGCATTTTAGAGTGATTTAGAGGAAGAATGAATTGCTCCAATTAGCAGCTTTGCTAGCCACCTAGAACGAGACGATTATTATAAATGAGACTGCAAAAAAAACGTGTTCTTGTCTCTCACAAGTATTGTGAACTATAAGCAAAACTACCCAAAAAGTGCAGTCGTAAAAAATGTTTACCTGACATTCTGGGTGGGATTCCATCTTTCAGAGGGCAGCTCACCGCTCTGAGGATCATCAACTGGGGGGTGCAGGATGGAGATGCAGACATCACCGTTCTGGTAAGGGGTGAGGGAGCATTATAGTTACCGCTAGGTGCAATTTAGCCCATACGGAGAAAGAGGCAAAACAACAAATGTGGTCATTAAAGACATTGGAAGTACGGTCAGTAAACAGAAAGGACAAATACCTCATAGATGTTTGGGTGCCACATCTTGGTGATGAAACGGAAGGTAGGTGGAGAGTAGGGGTAGTCGACCGGGAACTTGATGTGAGCCTGGAAGAGTGAACACACAGTCAGTGCAGCCCTCTTGAGTCCACAACATGTGTGTTATTGTGTGGAAAATAACACTGGCTGGATGTGTGCGTTGGACACAGTGGAACCTCAATTTACAGACTTGGTTGGTTGGTTGGTTGGTTCTTGTACGGGGTTCATAAATCGTAAAGTTGGTTTTGATTGATTGATTGAGACTTTTATTAGTAGGTTGCACAGTGAAGTACATATTCCGTACAATTGAACACTAAATTGTAACACCCGAATAAGTTTTTCAACTTGTTTAAGTCGGGGTCCAGTATAGTATAAGAAACAATGTGAATATAAATATTGGGTTCCAGATCGACCATATTTTACTGAAGGTTTGTACACATTGAACATAATATAAAGTGCTGTAGGGTTTAAAAAATGATATTAGAATGAATGTCATTTCTTATTGGAAACGATTCTTATTTCAATATAATTAAATACTGATTAAATATATATATATATACATATATATTGTTTTAGAATCTGTCCTGTCCAGCCACTTTATTAAATATTTGAGTATAATTTTATAAACAAAACCACAGTTTTCTTTTAAGTAATACCGAAAATATTTTTTTAGAGCTGTTTATTTTACATAGAAATGTAGTTAATCATAGAACTGGCGCCCAATGTTATTAAAAAAGTATTGATTTTGAATCGTTCTGAATGGAATCGTGTGGTGCCCAAAGATTCACAACCCTACAGTACTGTACATCAAACTAACAAAACAAGGGGGTGATGAATAAACTTTCTATTTAATAACAAGCTGAACTGTGCTGCATGCGCTGCTGTGGCCACACGCTCAGAAGCCACTACGGTGCCCTCACAAACTATCAGAAATCACACAAATCCTTAGCTTTAACAATTATATTGCTACAATAGTGAACATTTAAGAATGTAAAATCCACCCACATTTACATTGGCAGAGGAGCGGGGGAGAAAGCAGCTGACAGGGAGGAAGGACAGATAAGTCTGCTCTGGCATCATTTTACAGAAAAGCCTGGTCTCATCACAATTAAAACTTGCTGGAGTACAACGCCTGCTTCGTAAATTCTTGCATATTAGTGAGCGCCATTAATGTACATCTCGCAAATAGTCTAACTCCACAGCCATTCCCTTCTTTCTACATTGGTCTATTGAGTTTTTGGACTTATAATGACTTGGCAAAATGGACAAAAGTTGAAAAAACCTCCACACAAAAAAGGGCACACACGCTGATCCCTGAGTAGTGAGTGACTGGTAGAGTCCTGCAATGTGCCGCAAGTGACGTGGAGGGCTCCTTCTCCGCACTAAAATACTGTGCCCTGCTTTTTGCTTGCAGGCGCAACACAAAATGAAGGAATGAAGCGCTCGGACACAGACAGCACACAAAGGCACATTTGGCTCCATCTAAAAGTTTGTAAATCAAGGTTCCACTGAGATCGACTGATATGGTTTCTCCAGTTTATTAGCAGTTAAGGAAGCCGATAACCGATATTTGGAGCCGATATTCATTTACAGTAAAATTGAGCTAAACATGAATTGTTTGCGTGTGTTTTTTGCCCGGTGGTGCGGGCCCCTTTGGGACTCCACAACAAAGGGTGGCAGTTTTGTGACTTTAGCGCTGCTTTTTGGTGGACTTTTGGATCGGCCGTGTTTGCACCGGGACGGAGTTGGCTCTCTTGGTTGCTTTGTTAGGTCTGTTCCCACCTCTGGCTGAGGTGCCCCCCCCTCCTCCCCAGAAACCCCTGCGGTGTTGAAATGGTGTTTTTGTTTTGTTTGTTCATTTTATGGTTTTTCGTTGTGTTTTACATTTGTAGCTGTATGTAGAAATGGCGTCGCTGGTCGCAGCAGCTCTGTACTCTTTAATGTCCTTTGTGTTGTTTATTGGTTTCTCTCTTGTTCTTTTTACCTTATTTCTGTGGATTTTTTGTATCTGCACTGCAACCACATAGTCATTTCCCCATTGTAGGATGAATAAAGTATATCACAGGGGTCACCAACCTTTTTGAAAGCAAGAGCTACTTCTTGGGTACTGATTAATGCGAAGGGCTACCAGTTTGATACACACTTAAATAAATTGCCAGAAATAGCCAATTTGCTCAATTTACCTTTAACTCTATGCTATGATTAATAATTAATGATATTTACACTTAATTGAACGGTTTAAAAGAGGAGAAAACACGGAAAAAATTACAATTAAATTTTGAAACAGTTTATCTTCAATTTCGACTCTTTAAAATTCAAAATTCAACCGAAAAAAAGAAGAGAAAAACTTAAAAAAAAGAATTTATGGAACATCATTAGTAATTTTTCCTGATTAAGATTAATTTTAGAATTTTGATGATATGTTTTAAATAGGTTAAAATCCAATCTACACTTTGTTAGAATATATAACAAATTGGACCAAGCTATATTTCTAACAAAGACAAATCATTATTTCTTCTAGATTTTCCAGAACAAAAATTTTAAAAGAAATTCAAAAGACTTTGAAATAAGATTTAAATTTGATTCTACAGATTTTCTAGATTTGCCAGAATAATTTTTTTGAATTTTAATCATAATAAGTTTGAAGAAATATTTTACAAATATTCTTCGTCGAAAAAACAGAAGATAAAATGAAGAATTAAATAAAAATGTATTTATTATTCTTTACAATAAAAATAAAAATTTTTTACTTGAACATTGATTTAAATTGTCAGGAAAGAAGAGGAAGGAATTTAAAAGGTAAAAAGGTATATGTGTTTAAAAATCCTGAAATCATTTTTAAGGTTGTATTTTTTTCTCTAAAATTGTCTTTCTGAAAGTTATAAGAAGCAAAGTAAAAAAAAAAAAGAATTTATTTAAACAAGTGAAGACCATGTCTTTAAAATATTTTCTTGGATTTTCAAATTCTATTTGAGTTGTCTTTCTTGGAATTAAAAATGTCGGGCAAAGCGAGACCAGCTTGCTAGTAAATAAATAACATTTAAAAAATAGAGCCAGCTCACTGGTAAGTGCTGCTATTTGAGCTATTTTTAGAACAGGCCGGCGGGCTACTCATCTGGTCCTTACGGGCTACCTGGTGCCCGCGGGCACCGCGTTGGTGACCCCTGGTATATCATATCTTATCCTGGTATATAAACAGCTGGACATGGCTTTAAGTTTTTTGTATTAACATTATTTTTTAGGAAACTTCTGCATTTTCACTGTTTTCACTGCTGGACTCTAGAAAGAGGTTCCGCAGCCTCCGTAGCAGAACCTCCAGGTTGTGTAACAGCTTCTTCCCTCAGGCCGTAAGACACTTGAACGCATCATAATAATCCCCTCAATTCCCCCCCAAAATGGATTAAGTGGCTGGAATATAAAGACAATATAACATAAATCCATAAACCTGGATGCTTATCCAAAAGTGCAATATATTTATCTGTACAGTAATCTATTTATTTATATCTGCACCTTATTGCTCTTTTATCCTGCACTACAACCAGCTAATGCAAAATTATTGATTATTATTATTATGGCTCCACGCCATCGTCTGCTGGGTGGGGGGTCACCACGGCCAGAGACAGGAACAGACCTAACAAAGCAACCAAGAGAGCCAACTCCGTCCCGGTGCAAACACGGCCGATCCAAAAGTCCACCAAAAAGCAGCGCTAAAGTCACAAAACTGCCACCCTTTGTTGTGGAGCCCCAAAGGGGCCCGCACCACCGGGCAAAAAACACACGAAAACAATTCATGTTTAGCTCAATTTTACTGCAAATCAATATCGGCTCCAAATATCGGTTATCGGCTTCCTTAACTGCTAATAAACCTAAAATACCTACTCAGTGTTAGAGTGTCCGCTCTGAGATGGGTAGGTTGTGAGTTCAAACCCCGGCCGAGTCATACCAAAGACTATAAAAATGGGAGCTATTACTTCCCTGCTTGGCACTCAGCATCAAGGCTTGGAATTGGGGGTTAAATCACCAAAAATGATTCCCGGGCGTGGCCACCGCTGCTGCTCACTGCTCCCCTCACTTCCCAGGGGGTGATCAAGGTTGATGGGTCAAATGCAGAGAATAATTTCGCCATACCTAGTGTGTGTGTGACAATCATTGCTACTTTAACTTCTAACTTTAAAATTTCGTTCTTACCTTTACTGTAAAGTTCAAATTTGAATGACAATAAAAGGAAGTCTGAGTCTTTTATGCTGCGCTAATGTTCTGGCCAAAAACATCAGTGATTGATATCACTAACACCTTTATTACACGTGTCTGAGAGGAGCATCTATATTTGCATTCCAAAATATGGGAAATCTCCTGAAAACGGGTAAAAACATGGGATTTGACTACATCACAATAACTTGCAAGATAATCAATTGTATAGCAGTTTACATTGTAAGGTTTCCTCGTAAGGAACCCTGAAATATTGGTTGGTTGAAGTTTATTTCAAACATGTACAGAGTTTTAATATGATCCATCACTTATTTACATATTTTAATTCCTCTTTATAACATGTCCGTAAAGGAGTAAGAGGAAGCAAATCTTATTTGATGCTGGCACTTTTCCACTTCATAGCAAGTACTAACACACAAGAGTATGTTCACTTCATTTTCTCAGTTTGTTACACGACTTACATCAACGATTTTTAACGGGGGGAGGCCGACAGAGCACAGCTTAGCAGAAAGGAGCATTGGTTATTACAAATAACTTACTCTCCACAAATAGACAGAGTAGACATTGAAAGAGTGAAAGAAAGCACATTTTTGGGTGTAACAATAGACGAGGAAATGACCTGGAAATCTCATATAAAAATATTTTTAAAAAAGTAGCACGAAATATTTCAATAATGAATAAAGCAAAATGTGTTCTGGACCAAAAATCACTGCATATTCTTTACTGCTCACTAGTGTTACATATCTGAGTTGTGCAAAAATATGGGGAAATAATTACAAACGTACGCTTCATTCACTAACTGTGTTACAGAAAATATCAGTTAGAATTAGAGATGTCCGATAATATCGGTCTGCCGATATTATCGGCCGATAAATGCGTTAAAATGTAATATCGGAAATTATCGGTATCGTTTTTTTTATTATCAGTATCGTGTTTTTTTTTTGTTGTTTTTTTTTTTTTTTTTTTATTAAATCCACATAAAAAACACAAGATACACTTACAATTAGTGCACCAACCCAAAAAACCTCCCTCCCCCATTCACACTCATTCACACAAAAGGGTTGTTTCTTTCTGTTATTAATATTCTGCTTCCTACATTATATATCAATACCGTAATTTCCGGACTATAAGCCGCTACTTTTTCCCCTCGTTCTGGTCCCTGCGGCTTATACAAGGGTGCGGCTTATTTACGGCCTGTTCTTCTCCGACACCGACGAAGAGGATTTCGGTGGTTTTAGTACGCAGGAGGAAGACGACGACACAATGATTAAAGACTGACTTTTCATATACCGGTAGGCTGGTTATTTTGATAACGTACAGGCGAGCACTTTGTATTAATTTGCACCGTTGTATTATTTGTACTCTGCACGAATGCTGTTCGCCATGTCAAAGATGTGAAAGTTTGATTGAAAGATTTATTGTTAATAAATGGGACGCTTTGCGTTCCCAAACAGTCATCTCTGTCCCGACAATCCCCTCCGTGGTAGCAGGAACCCCTATATACTACGCTAATTACACATCAAAACCCTGCGGCTTATAGTCGGGTGCGGCTTATATATGGAGCAATCTGTATTTTCCCCTAAATTTAGCTGGTGCGGCTTATAGTCAGGTGCGGCTTATAGTCCGGAAATTACGGTATATATCAATACAGTCTGCAAGGGATACAGTCCGTAAGCACACAAGATTGTGCGTGCTGCTGCTCCACTAATAGTACTAACCTTTAACAGTTAATTTTACAAATTTTCATTAATTACTAGTTTCTATGTAACTGTTTTTATATTGTTTTACTTTCTTTTTTATTCAAGAAAATGTTTTTAATTTATTTATCTTATTTTATTTGATTCATTTTTTTAAAAAGGACCTTATCTTCACCATACCTGGTTGTCCAAATTAGACATAATAATGTGTTAATTCCACGACTGCATATATCGGTTGATATCGGTATCGGTTGGTATCGGTATCGGTAATTAAAGAGTTGGACAATATCGGCATATCGGATATCGGCAAAAAGCCATTATCGGACATCCCTAGTTAGAATAATACATAATGTTGGATATAGAGAACAACTTTTATTTACTAAATCAAGTATATTGAAATTCAATGATTTTGTGAATTTGCAAACAGCTAAAATGATGTACAAAAACTATAACCTGCTAGCCAAGAATGTACAACAATTCTTCTCAACAAAAGAGGAGAAATATAACCTTAGAGGACAATGTCATTTAAAACATTTGTATGCACGTACAACACTTACAACCTTTGGTATATCAGTATGTGGAATTAAATCATGGAATGCCATCCGTCCATTTTCTACCGCTTGAATGGATTAAGCAAAGAAATCAAACAAAGTTCTAATTTGACTCACTTTAAGAAACTGTTCAAACTACAAAATTGTTTGCAAAGTACTAGGAAGAATTATGACAACTTATTGAAAATAATATAATATTCATGTGATTGTGTGACTCAAGTATTTATGTAAAGAAGTGTTGTACTCAGAATGAATGAATGTGGAAGAAGCTATGAAGAACAGGAAGTGAACATGTGTTGGTACTGCAATTGCTCTGAGGATGAAATAAGCTCTGCTTCTTCCTACTCCTTTTCGGACATGTTTTGAAGAAAAATGAAACTATGTGATGTATCATACTGCAATTGTAAAGATGTTCGAAATACATTTCAAACAACCAACTTATCAAAATGTTTTATTTTGTAATACTAAATATCATCTGTGTATATATTGTATGTATTTATGTTGTAGTTGTAAATAAAATATATATATAATATCGGCGGTTACGTCAAAAACCCTAACCCTAACCCTAACCCTCTGTGACGCCAGCCCGTATCCTACAACCTTGTGTTACGATACAGGTCTTTGTGCTAGATCGTCAAGAGATATTGCCAACCTTTGTTTGTTATCGATGACTAGACCAAGATACTTCAGACATTTGCTTCATCTGTGATTAGACTTGAAAAACAACAATTGTGTAGTGAATTGATGGTATGTTTGTGTGACAACGTGGTGCAAGAAACAATTACGAGCTATGGATTGAGAGATATGCACCTATCTTATAAGGAATAGCAACACAACCAAAGCATTCCTTGGGTTTAGTACCAACAAGATCCACATGAGCTAACTTCTGAACTATTGGCACAAACCTGTTGTAACAAGCACTAAGCACCTGGGAATTCTACAACAGTCCTATTCAAGCCAGAGGCTGTGGGCCAAGTGCAGCCTGAAAGTCTTTTGTTTTCACAATTACCAGTGATAACATTCATGTACGCTGCATAGAAGATACATTATGACTAGATATCAGCATTACCAGTGATAACATTCATGTACGCTGCATAGAAGATATATTATGACTAGATATCAGCATTACCAGTGATAACATTCATGTACGCTGCATAGAAGATACATTATGACTAGATATCAGCATTACCAGTGATAACATTCATGTACGCTGCATAGAAGATATATTATGACTAGATATCAGCATTACCAGTGATAACATTCACGTAAGGTGCATAGATATACAAACCCCGTTTCCATATGAGTTGGGAAATGGTGTTAGATGTAAATATAAACGGAATACAATGATTTGCAAATCCTTTTCAAGCCATATGCAGTTGAATATGCTAAAAAAGACAACATATTTGATGTTCAACCTTATAAACTATTTTTTTTTGGCAAATAATAATTAACTTAGAATTTCATGGCTGCAACACGTGCCAAAGTAGTTGGGAAAGGGCATGTTCACCACTGTGTTACATGGCCTTTCCTTTTAACAACACTCAGTAAAGGTTTGGGAACTGAGGAGACACATTTTTGAAGCTTCTCAGGTGGAATTCTTTCCCATTCTTGCTTGATGTACAGCTTAAGTTGTTCAATATATATATATATATACTCCATTGTGCTATTTTAGGCTTCATAATGCGCCACACATTTTCAATGGGAGACAGGTCTGGACTACAGGCAGGCCAGTCTAGTACCCGCACTCTTTTACTATGAAGCCACGTTGATGTAACACGTGGCTTGGCATTGTCTTGCTGAAATAAGCAGGGGCGTCCATGGTAACAACATATGTTGCTCCAAAAGCTGTATGTACCTTTCAGCATTAATGGCGCCTTCACAGATGTGTAAGTTACCCATGTCTTGGCCACTAATACACCCCCATACCATCACACATGCTGCCTTTTACACTTTGTGCCTAGAACAATCCGGATGGTTCTTTTCCTCTTTGGTCCGGAGGACACGACGTCCACAGTTTCCAAAAACAATTTGAAATGTGGACTCGTCAGACCGCAGAACACTTTTCCACTTTGTATCAGTCCATCTTAGATGAGCTCAGGCCCAGCGAAGCCGACGGCGTTTCTGGGTGTTGTTGATAAACGGTTTTCGCCTTGCATTGGAGAGTTTTAACTTGCACTTACAGATGTAGCGACCAACTGTAGTTACTGACAGTTCACAGAGTACTTACAAGCAGACACAGTGTGTAGACAGAAAAGGGAGAATGGACGCATTTTGGTGTAAAAAGTAAAGATAAAGGTGAAGTTATAACACTGAAACACCCTCAGGAAGAGCCGCTTTAAGACATGGCTAGCTAGCTAGCAGCTAACATCCATCTGCAATCAGCAGTGTTTTAGCTACTTCTAAATGACTAATCCTTGCCTCCATGGCGACAATTAAAGTAAGTTTCTTACAAGTATCATTATCACTGCAAAACAAGATATAGCTAAACATGCCATACCAAAGACTATAAAAATGGGAGCCATTACCTCCCTGCTTGGCACTCAGCATCAAGGGTTGCAATTGGGGGTTAAATCACCAAAATGATTCCCGAGCGCGGCCACCACTGCTGCTCACTGCTCCCCTCACCTCCCAGGGGGTGGAACAAAGGGATGGGTCAAATGCAGAGGGTAATTTCACCATACCTAGTGTGTGTGTGACTATCGGTGGTACTTTAACTTTAACAACACAGCGTAGGAGGATACAATAGCTCACCACCGTCACAATGTAAACAAATGCCATGGGTGGATCTACACCTGACATCCACTGTAATGATACCAAGTACAAGAGTGTATCTAGTCGATAGTACTATGATTACATCAATATTTTTTATCATCACAAAATATTTTTTCTTTAAAAATTCATATTTTGTTTTTAAACACAGAAAGTACGTCCCTGGACACATGACGACTTAAATTATGACTAGAGATGTCCGATAATATCGGTCTGCCGATATTATCGGCCGATAAATGCGTTAAAATGTAATATCGGAAATTATCGGTATCGTTTTTTTTATTATCAGTATCGTTTTTTTTTGTTTTTTTTTGTTTTTTTATTAAATCCACATAAAAAACACAAGATACACTTACAATTAGTGCACCAACCCAAAAAACCTCCCTCCCCCATTTACACTCATTCACACAAAAGGGTTGTTTCTTTCTGTTATTAATATTCTGCTTCCTACATTATATATCAATATATATCAATACAGTCTGCAAGGGATACAGTCCGTAAGCACACATGATTGTGCGTGCTGCTGCTCCACTAATAGTACTAACCTTTAACAGTAAATTTTACAAATTTTCATTAATTACTAGTTTCTATGTAACTGTTTTTATATTGTTTTACTTTCTTTTTTATTCAAGAAAATGTTTTTAATTTATTTATCTTATTTTATTTGATTCATTTTTTTAAAAAGTACCTTATCTTCACCATACCTGGTTGTCCAAATTAGGCATAATAATGTGTTAATTCTACGACTGTATATATCGGTTGATATCGGTATCGGTAATTAAAGAGTTGGACAATATCGGCATATCGGATATCGGCAAAAAGCCATTATCGGACATCCCTAATTATGACCAATATATGATCCTGTAACTACTTGGTATCGGATCGATACCTAAATGTGTGGTATCATGCAAAACTAATGTAAAGTATCAAAGAAGAGAAGAATAAGTGATTATTACATTTTAACAGAAGTGTAGATAGAACATGTTAAAACAGAAAATAAGCAGATATTAACAGTAAATGAACAAGTACATTAATAAACAATTTTTACAGTTTGTCCGTCATAATGTGTACAAAATAATAGGTGTATAAATGACACAATTTGTTACTGCATACGTCAGCAGACTAATTAGGAGTCTTTGTTTGTTTACTTACTATTAAAAGACAAGTTGTCTAGTATGTTCAACATTTTACTTAAGAACTAAATTGCAATAATAAACATATGTTTCATGTACCCTAACATTTTTTGTTCAAATAAAGCCAATAATGCCATTATTTGTGGTCCCCTTTATTTAGAAAAGTATCGAAATAAATTTTGGTACCGGTACCAAAATATTGGTATCAAGACAACCCTAGTATGACCACATAAGGAGCTTGGTAAGAAAATGGTTTCTATATACATTTTGATAAAAACAGTTGTTTGTTAGTTTAGATAGATAACACAGCCTGAGTGGGCAGCTCTTGTTGTTTAACTGAGGCCATGAATGTGTGCAGCAGGGCTCGCCTTACCAGTAGCTCGCCAAGGGCTTCTAGAAATGTGACACGTTATTATGCGCGGTTATCTAAAACTAGCTTAGATGAGCCATTAAAAAAACAGTTTCACATCTCTAAACCACAGATTGAACTTGAGGCAACAATGGCGAGTGACACATGTGGCAAGAAAGTAGCAAACAAGCAAAAATGTAACGCTGAAAGACATTCTCAAAACAAACCAGGGCTGCAAATAATTGATTCAATTTAGGGATGTCCGATAATGGCTTTTTGCCGATATCCGATATTCCGATATTGTCCAACTCTTAATTACCGATTCCGATATCAACCGATACCGATATATACAGTCGTGGAATTAACACATTATTATGCCTAATTTTGTTGTGATGCCCCGCTGGATGCATTAAACAATGTAACAAGGTTTTCCAAAAAAAATCAACTCAAGTTATGGAGAAAAAAAATGCCAACATGGCACTGCCATATTTTTATTATTGAAGTCACAAAGTGCATAATTTTTTTTAACATGCCTCAAAACAGCAGCTTGGAATTTGGGACATGCTCTCCCTGAGAGAACATGAGGAGGTTGAGGGGGCCGAGGTTTTAGGGTAGGGGGTAGCTAACTTTTTAATTACCGATACCGATATCAACCGATACCGATACTGATATATACAGTTGTGGAATTAACACATTATTATGCCTAATTTGGACAACCAGGTATGGTGAAGATAAGGTCCTTTTTTTTTTAAATTAATAAAATAAAATAAGATAAATAAATTAAAAACATTTTCTTGAATAAAAAAGAAAGTAAAACAATATAAAAACAGTTACATAGAAACTAGTAATGAATGAAAATGAGTAAAATGAACTGTTAAAGGTTAGTACTATTAGTGGAGCAGCAGCACGCACAATCATGTGTGCTTACGGACTGTATCCCTTGCAGACTGTATTGATATATATGGATATATAATGTAGGAAGCAGAATATTAATAACAGAAAGAAACAACCCTTTTGTGTGAATGAGTGTAAATGGGGGAGGGAGGTTTTTTGGGTTGGTGCACTAATTGTAAGTGTATCTTGTCTTTTTTATGTTGATTTAATAAAAAATAAAAAAATAAAA